>NC_068394.1:24716320-24759049 GCF_023724105.1 Carassius gibelio | reverse complement strand
TGTGTGAGCGCGTGCGTTTATGTGTTAGATTAGTTTATATGTCTTAGATTTATCTAATAAAGCCTTATTCATATTGATAAGATAAGTATCTTGTGTTTTGTGCTTACAAGTTAATGTATTAAACTGCCGATCTTGTTACTGTGCTAATTGATAGTGTTTTCACTCTACTTTGGATTAATATCCAGCGCAGATTTGATGTTAAATGGCTCATTCAGTGAATCGCAGGGTGTCTAAGTGATCAGCCGTGAAACAGTGATTCTGTTCAAATTCCCCTTAAAATCTTAAATTATTCCCTTTGAGCTAAATTGACCTGTTTCCCTTACATTGCTTTGTATAAAAGTGTCTGCTAAATGACTAAATGTAAATGTACTAGTCAGGTTAATCACTATCATAAAAACTAGATTGTAAGAGCAGACTGATTATATATCAGTCTTGCTAAAAAAGGAGTGGGAAGTGCTTCCAATCAGTACGTTCTTGTTAGAAATGGTTACCTCCAAAGGAACATGTTCTGCCATCATTGTTTTGTATTAAAATGGCCTCACATGCAAGGTAATTGCTACAAAGAATAAATATACCATTTACCGGATCATCAAGAACTTCAAGGAGTGAGGTTAGACTAGAGTCAGCTCCACCAGGTTTCCAACAGTGCAGAGCTTGCTCAGGAATAGCAGCAGATTGGTGTGAGAGCATCTGCACGCAAAGTGAGGCCAAGACTCCTTGACAAAATGGCCGGTGTCAAGAAGGGGTGCAAAGAAACCACTTCTCTTCAAGATAAACGTTAAGGACAGACTGAAATTCTGCAGGAAGTACAAGGGTTGGACAGCACAAGACTGGTGCAAAGTTATTTTCTCTGATGAATCTCTCTTACGACTGTTTGGGATATCTGGAAAAGTGATTGTTTGGAAAAGAAAAAGTAAATGCTACCATGAGTCCTGTGTTGTGCCAACAGTGACCATTTGTGGGCTTGCTTTTCAACCAAGGGAGTGGGCTCTCTCATAATTCTGCCCAAAAGCACTGCCATGAATAAAGAATGGTATCAAAACATCCTGCAAGAGTGACTTCTTTCAATGATCCATGAGCAATTTGGTGATGATCTGTGCATTTTCCAGCATGATAGAGCACCATGTCACAAAGCAAGAGTGATAAAGAAGTTGCTCAAAGATCATTACACTGAAATTTTGGATGCGTGGCCAGGCAACTTCCCTGATCTCAATCCAGTAGAGAATCTTTGGTCAGTCAAAAGGGGAGTGGACAAGCAGAAGCCCACAAATTGTGATAAACTCTGAGATCTAATAAGGCAAGAATGGATCACCATCAGTCAGGACTTTGCCCAGAAGCTAATATCCAGCATACCAGAGCGAATTGCAGAGGTTATGAAGAACAAGGGTCAACACTATTAATATTGACTAATTATATTAAAGCCTTTAAAACTTAGTATACGCTTATCATTGTTTTTAGGCAGAAAACAATGAGGCACCCCAGCAGCTAGATGTTGCGACTTTGGCACCTCATCTGTCCAGGATACCTTGATGGACCTGTCTGAGAGGTAACGTGGAAAAGATATTCTCCAAATACTGAAGCAACAAACTTTGAAAAACACAAAATCTATGTCACTGCCAAAACTTCTGGTCACAGCTATATTCTTTTTCTTGACATAAAATGTATGGTTCCATCATTATACGTTCTCTTGCTTACCAGTTCATAGGCAATTTCAATTTTCTGAACAGCGTTGCTGTTCTCAGGATTTGGTATATTCGGCCACAACAGATCCTTGGCTCTGTAAAAATGAACAGTGAGCTCTAAATTAAATAACACACATGCAGTGATATTGATTGATTATATAGTGCCTACTATTCAGAACATAAAATGCATGCCTCTACCTGTGCAGAAGTCGACAGCTGAGGTGAACTGCTAGTAAAAGAATTATTATTCCCACAACAACCGTGGCTATAATGCTGTTCAAAGCTGTGAATTCTGTCAAAATGAGCCATATAGTCAGTATCCATGTAATTAGAAAAACAAACCTACAGACATTTATTGTGCATCGTGAACAGATAACGTACTCGGTTACGAACGTAACCTTGGTTCCCTGAGATACGTAACGAGTACTGCGTATGGGGAAAGCTCCTTTTTTCCTCGATACTGAAGCCTTTTTTCAATAACGCAGTGCAACTGCACTGCCATTGGTTTAATCTGTAAACTTTTTTAAACCAATGACAGCGCTGTGTAGCTGCGCGAGCCTGTGGCGATGCAGCGCGCCAAAGCCCGCCAAAATGGGCGGGGCGAATGGCTATATAAGCAGGCAATCACCAGAGGAAATCAGGTCATACGACTGAAGCGACGACACTGAACCCGCAGCCTCGTGGCACGGCATATAACGCAGTACTCGTTCCGTATCTCAGGGAACCGAGGTTACGTTCGTAACCGAGTACGTTCCCTTTCGATACTTCACTCATACTGCGTATGGGGAACGAATTCAACCACGCCGTGCCACGGTAGGGAACGACAAGACTTAACTTGAACACCCTGGGGTCCAGAGGATAAGTGAGAGGGCCGGAGCCATCGAACCCTTGACGCTACACTGCTGAGAGGGAGCTAGCTCCCTGGAGGTGGTATGATGACAGAGTCTGCTAGAGGCCGTCGTATCAAACCGAAAGAACCCGAGCATGCAAGGTCGGGATATCCAAGTTATAGAACCTGACAAAAGTGGACGGCGAGGACCAGCCGGCCGCCTCACAGATGTCCTTGATAGAGACACCACTAGAGGCCATCCCTCTAGTAGAGTGGGCTCTAACTCCTATGGGGCACTCAAGGCCCATAGAGGAGTAACATAGAGCGATAGCTTCAACTATCCAACGCGAGAGGCGTTGCTTTGAGACCGAAGACCCTTTGGTGCCGTCACCAAAGCAGACAAAAAGCTGGTCAGATTGCCTGAACGGCTGCGACCGCTCAATGTAAATTCTCAAAACCCTCACTGGGCAGAGTAAATCCAGCTCTCGCTCACCTGAAAATTACCTGTGCTCTGAATGGCGCCGAGAGCACTTTAGGTTCGTAGCCATGCCTGGGTTTTAAAATGACCTTAGAGTCATTGGGCCCAAACTCAAGGCATGCAGGGCTCACCGAGAGGGCCTGCAAATCGCCAACACGCTTGACCGATGCTAGAGCAAGTAGCAGAGCGGTTTTGAGCGTTAGGGGCCGAAGGTCAGCTGACCTCAGCGGTTCAAAGGGAGGTCCTTTGAGTGCTCCAAGGACCGTGTGAAGGTTCCAAGTGGGAACGGTGAGAGGACGTGGGGGCTTCAACCGCCTAGCACCTCTCAGGAAACGCACAATGAGGCTGTTTCGACCCACTGATTGGCCAGCAATAGGAGCATGAAATGCTGCAATGGCTGCTACGTAAACTTTGAGTGTGGACCCTTTTCTAGACGCTCCTGGAGAAATGACAGTATCGGAGATACATCACACTCAACAGGGTCTTTGTTTTGTGCTAAGCACCAGTCAACAAAGACTGACCATTCTTGTAGACGGGGCTCTTGCCTGAGCAATGGTGTGTAGCACGTCCCCGGGGAGGCTCAGAGGCTCCCATCGAGGGACCAAACTTGGGTCCTCCAGAGTGGGGCCACTAGGAGGACTCTGTGTATGTCTTCCCTGACTCGTCTAATGACCTGAGGGATCAGAGCGATCGGGGGAAAAGCAGGGTGAAAAGCATGACTGCTCCCAGATTCGTCTTGCCAGGTATGTGTGTCGCCTTGAGCGATCGCAACCTGGGTAATGCCCATTCCAAGAGGCGCTTTGCCAGTGCGCAGAGGCGGCTGGACGAAAGGCCGCCTTGGTGATTTATGTAGGACACCACTGTCATGCTGTCCGACTGGACTAGGATGTGGCGCCCCTCCAAGATTGCCTGAAAGGATTGAAGGGCTCGTTCTACTGCCAGCATCTCGAGGCAGTTGATATGGAGATGGCTTTCTTCGTGTGACCACGAACCGAAGGCTGGTCTGCCCTCGCACAGAGCACCCCAACCCAGGTTGGACGCATCTGTTGAGAGCACCGTCCTTCTGGAAACCGCCTGTAGGGGTACTCCACGACTGAAACAAACAGGGTTCATCCAAGGCTCCAGGGCTGCTAGACAGGCCTGGTTGACCCTGATGCGAAAGCGGCCGTGCCGCCAAGCATGAGGTGGCACCCGGAGTTTCAGCCAGTACTCCAAGGGCCGCATTCGTAGGAGGCCGAGCTGTAAAACTGGGGAGGCGGAAGCCATCAGCCCTAGCATCCTCTGAAAGAACTTCAGAGGGAAACAGGCTTTGTTCTTGACAGAGGCCGCGAGCTGCTGAAGTACCAGAGCGCGCTCTGGTGATATGACCGCCCTCATATTGACGGAGTCGAAAACTGCTCCCAGGAACGTAATACGTTGGCTGGGGAGCAGTGAGCTCTTGGCGAAATTGACCCTGAGTCCTAGGCACTGTAAGAGGCTCAGGAGCACGGATCTGTTGAGGTCTAGCTCAGTTCGTGACTGGGCTAGAATGAGCCAGTCGTCGAGATAGTTCAGAATGCGGATTCCCATCTGTCTCAGAGGGGAAAGCGCCTCGTTCATGCACTTCGTGAAAGTGCGGGGAGCTAGAGACAGCCCAAAGGGAAGGACGGTATATTGGTAAGCCACACCCTCGAACGCGAATCTCAAGAATCGTCTGTGATGGGGGGCTATCTGGATGTGAAAGTAAGCATCTTTCAGGTCCAGCGAGAAGAACCAGTCCCCGGGGCAAATCTGCGTGAGGATCTGCTTCAGTGTCAACATCTTGAACTTCCGTTTCATGAGGGAAAGGTTCAGGTGTCTGAGGCCTAAGATGGGTCTGAGACCGCCATCTTTCTTGGGGACAAGGAAATAACGGCTGTAGAACCCCGACCTGCTTTCTGAGGGAGGAACTATCTCTATGGCTCCCTTCCTTAACAGCGTCATCACTTCGGTGCGGAGGACCTGAGCGTCGTCCGGCTCTACCGAGGTGGGAATCACTCCGCGAAAACGCGGGGGTCTTCGGGCGAACTGCAGTGAGTAGCCGTGTTTTATTATCCCCAACACCCACTTGGACACTCCGGGGATGGCCTGCCAGGCCTCGGCCCGCGTGACAAGGGGCTGGATAGTGTCGACGGCGAGAGCTCGTTCCAGGCGAAGGCGTTCAGCAGAGATCCAGCGAAGTGAAGTCGTCGCTGAAGGAGTAAGATCTGATTTCCTCTGGCGATTGCCTGCTTATATAGCCATTCGCCCCGCCCATTTTGGCGGGCTTTGGCGCGCTGCATCGCCACAGGCTCGCGCAGCTACGCAGCGCTGTCATTGGTTTAAAAAAGTTTACAGATTAAACCAATGGCAGTGCAGTTGCACTGCGTTATTGAAAAAAGGCTTCAGTATCGAGGAAAAAAGGAGCTTTCCCCATACGCAGTATGAGTGAAGTATCGAAAGGGAAACTTGGAATACCAGCTTGATAACAGTCATTATCATCTCATGAAAAATATGAGTTTACCTAGTAGGTTTGTGACAAAGTGTTTGAAATCACTCCGCTCTCCTTCTCCAGCCGCTGTAAATGCAGATAGCTGCACACGGTAAGCACAGTTGCTTTCAAGATTCTCCAGCTCATACTTGTTTATGCTGGGATCCACTGTGAAGGCTTAATATTTGAAGTACATAATAGAAAAAAAAAGAAAGAAAAAAAAATTATCAGTTGGGTTTCACTGATATTTGAGAACTGATAATTTTTTTTCATTTATTTACATTTTTATTTTCCTATTATGAACTTTAAACTCTCTGAAAGCATGGTCTATCAAATCAATTTCCCAGTTATTGTCAACATTCTGTCAAAAATCGTTTTCCAGTAAGTAGTGAGCTATAACCTAAATTCTTAAATCTGTTTTTTTTTTTTTTTTTTTTTTACATTTAAGGGATAGTATATAAAAACACACTTTCTAATGGTAACTTAAAATCTACTAGTAATGTACCTTATATTTATTTGTAAATATTTTATAACATTAGAATAAAACATTAATAAACTTACATATAATAAACTTATGATTGAATACTACTCACATGTTTCATTATTGTCCCATGTCAAGTAGATGTAGTAGCCTAATAAGAATCCACGCAGGTCTTCCTCAGACACGGGGCACCATGTGATTACTGAGGAATGCTGGGTTATATTAAAAATACTCACATTCCCAGGAGCACTGATAGGACCTAAAATCTCAAAGAGTTCAGCTCATTCAGACACAATGATGCAGCATTTATCTAGATTATTCTGCTGCTGTAACTCATATTTGAATATTTAGACTCACTTCCTTCAGTGAAGTAAGCTTGGGCTGTGCCATAGGTTGTCTCACTGTTGTTTAAATTCTTCATGTTGCAGGTGTCTGTGTAAGGTCTGGTGTGCAGGAAAAATATATATCTTGTATATGGCTGAAAAACTGCATTTAAAAAAGACAACAAAAAAAAGTAAGTTATTAAAATCAATATTTTTTTGAGAATACTAAAAATATGATTACATCATAAAAGTAAAGATTTGATTGAATTTTTCATCCAGTTTAATAAGGGAGAATGAAACGGTATATGGGGGCAGTTGTGGCCTAATGGTTAGAGAATCAGACTTGAAATCAGAAGGTTGTGGGTTTGAGTCTCAGGTCCCACTGTTGGTGGGTAAATAACCAGTGCTCTTTTCTACCTACAACACCACATTTGGGGGTGAGTAACTTGAGCAAGGCACCAAACCCCCAACTGCTCCCTGGGTGCTGCATCAATATGGCTGTCCACTGCTCCGTGTGTGTGTTCACAACTGTGTGTGTGCACTTGGATGGGTTCAATGCAGAGGACAAATTCGGAGTATGGTTCGTCATACTTGGCCACATGTCACGTCCTTCTCCCCAACAGCTGTCAGTTTTCCAAGTTATTTCTTTGTGCGTGTGCTTTTCGTAGAATGGACAAAAAGTTGGTATCTGTCCTTTGGCCCACCACTCCACAGAGTAACAAACACTTGAGACGGAACTGTTCCAGAACAGACTAAAATGGTTGTTGCTGGTTATGTTGACACTGAATAGCCCAAACGAATCTAAAAAATGTAAATAATACACAGCATTTAAAAACAGCAACAATTCACATTTTCTCACCCAATGTTCATATACAATATGTTTACTTTTAGGACATAAAGCTAACCAGAGTAGTCTGCATGTGTAGCATTTAAGAAAATATAAAAGTAATGTACCCCTCCACTCATCCATTTGCTCAGTGGCTATACTGGAAACAGGAGACGATCCAGCAGTGTTTAAAGCTCTGATAGTGATGTTGTATGCGGAGTAAGACAGGATCATGGTGAGAGATGAATCTTCAGTTCTGAAACTGTCCTGATTGCTAAGTTCCCCGGATACTTTCCTCACTGTCACATTGTAGTAATCCACAGCTTCACTGTTTGCATACTGGGAAAAAAAGGTATTGTATGATCACCCCTCCCCCAAAAAAGTTAAATTGTGGAAATGCGGAATTTCTATTCATAACCGATCATAATAGTATTAGGAACCTAGAATTAGTAAAAACTTAGTATGTATTTAATAGGGCTGCTCCAATCTCCAATATGTTAAATTTTAACCAGTACTTTAATATGTAACCACCCATATCATAAGGGTGTTGCAGATTTGGATAATAATTAGTACATTATATGGGTGCTCTCAGAGAAACATTTATTAAAGATTGATCATTCTAAAGAAATGGATTTTAGTTTCTGGGGCCTTGCTACTGTGGCCTATCATTCCTCAGAACTTCACCCCTATCTGTTTTTTTTTGCAAATTGACTTTACTAGGCTACTTAAAGAAAAGATAGCTATAAGTCCACTCTTTCCACAGAATAATAAAAAAAAAGACACACACTCCAAATGCCTGACTAAATTAATGTACCTAACATAAAAATATTATTCTTTATATGTCTTCTACTTATTTCCTTTTATTATTGTGAATGGTCTGAAAATTCTATACTTTAGGATTAGATTTTGCTTTGTAATTACTGTGAGAATGATGGTAACCTACTAGTAATGACTCAAGTTTTACCAAATCCTTCAAAAGGAATTGCTATCCAAAACCTTTTGTGTAGCCAGACCTTCAGACTGACAGAAGAAGGTCTAGGAAGCTTGGTCTATTTGAATGAGGCCACATGACTGAGAGGTCAACAAATCACGTATAATTTTTGCATCATGTTTAGGGGCGTGGAAATGTCCCCACAATAACAGACTGATGTGTAAAACTCTTGGATGTATTTTAAACAGTATACCGGGAACTTTAAATATGTAAAATACTTTTGAAAAATCCAGCATTTAGTTGTAAAAATAATGGCTTTCTATTTCTGTGAGGTTTGGCAACACAGCATTTTTGATTCCAGGTCCAACATTAAAGAATATAACATACACATCTCCCGGAAATCCTGTATAATTCAGGCAATCCGACTGAAACTCCTGAAGTGTTTCCAATTTTGTGTGTAATATGCATCAGACGTTCACAGCCAACGGTCCGTGGGCATGATGTCTGAGGCTGAGACTATCCAAAACCTTACAAAAACCTCAAAAGGTTACAAGAACTTCAGCCATTACTAGTGAGCTATCATGCATTTTACTTTATAATACTGTACCAAAATTATTAGTAATTCCATCTGAAGGATTTGGTAATATTTGTGTAATTACCATGATTGTAAATTTGTCACTTTAAAGATAATTCTGCTTTACTTACATTTATAATGAAACTATATATAGTTTCTTAACAGTTTTCTGGGAGGTATGAAAAATAGTAATTTTTGATCAGTTAATAGTGAACTACTACATTCAAATGAGTGCTAATAGTTTATAGTAATTACTAGAATGTTAATAATGTGTTACTTGTGTAGTTTTTAATTAATGAAAGAAAAGGATTGGTAACACACCAGGTTCCAAATGGGAATAAGTATTCTCTAAGAATCAGATAAGATCCTACTAGAACTTTTGGTTATCCAGTATGATCTTATTTGATAGTGGATTCATGTTGGATCTCATTAGCTCAACCACAGAAAACACCACAGATGGCCCTGGGCAATGACATGTGTTAGTACCTCCCACTTCACGACTGCTTTTCTCTGTCCTGGTGATATGAAACGATTTTGTATGTGGTCTTGAATCTCCAGCTGGATCGATGGTGCATCTGTGAGTTCTGGGGAATTAAAATTTTGAAAATACATTGGTAAATTAAATTTGAAAGATAAAGTGTGTGATTTTTCTGCCACCAGCACCACAAAATGGACTTGTTTGTCTAAGCGGAGTGACTGGGAACATCATTGGCTCTACCAGTGCCATGAGTTTCGTGCGATACTACCTGTGTGATCAAACAATGGAAGTAGAGGGAGTGTTTATAACTTATACTGTTTTGTGACACAGAAATGACACATTTCAAGAAAATACAGAGATCAGTCAATACACACACCCTGTACTCAACTCACCCAATGGAACCACAATGATTTCACTACGAGGACACTGGACACACTCTTGGGTGGGATTGCAACGTATTCTCAACTCGTAAGGCAGAGATGATATCAGATTCCACAAAACACATTGTTTTTTGTTTTTAGACTGTTGCTGTGGAGGACAAGAAGAGAAAATTAGGTGGAACAACCAAGTTAATTCACATCAGGAAATGGACCTTACACAAACTCTACTGCAAGTCCTACGTTTACTACTAGACAAGTAAAGGTAGTCAAGACAAACTTAGTGGGCTTGAAATAAATTTTGAAAAGGTTTAAAAAGCTTGAATGTTTAAAGCTTTTACAGACTGAAAGATAAAATGATAGATAGAATCTATTCTTAACTATGCTGTACTTCCTTGTTTTTTTTCACACTGTTGTAGCCAACAGCACCACTACTCTGTTCTGTACCAAACTGTCCATATTATCTTGGATTCTACTCAAATCCAGTGTGTTATTGATAGAATAAAAATGTATTCTATCATTCAAGATCAGGGACCAAAGAATGAGACACACAAATGGTGCAGTTCATTCAAAGCTCAACTTTATTATGCATGGTGCTGCATATATATAGCATTTACAGAAGTGAAAGTTTGTCTGGAAAATACAAGCTGAACAAGCATAATAACATAATTCGGCATTAATCAGATAAACATGAGAGAAAGTATAGTGTGCTTTGTTGCAAAAACTTTGATTGATGAGGGTCATAAAAATTCAACCTCCACCTCCCTACTCGACATCTGTTTGGACACCTGTTCATGTACAGCCCCAACCCGTCTGTGGCCATCTGTTTATCGATCTCAGTGATCTAGAGGAAGTTTTTTTGTGTGTGTGTGTGTGTGGGGGGGGGGGGGGGGGGGGGCATTGAAAACTGTTCAAATACTATGTGCATTAAACTTTAAAATGTGAAATTTAAAAACTATTTAGAGTTTGTTACCAGTTAGAAAATAAAATCAAAAATCTAGACTTACCATATTTTAAAACAAAAAAGTATCCTTCCAGATAAAGTTTTTCCATGTTTCAATTTTTAAAAGTTTGAATTTGTTACCAGTTAGAAAATAAAATAATAAATGTTGACTTATCTTACCTCGATCTAAACAGAAAGTGTCAGAAGTGGACATTAAATAATAAGCTACTTGTCAAAATCTATGTTGTAGTCTATCATTACAATTTAGGAAAGCTAGCATTTTGTCACAACGGTAGAAAAGTTAAACAACAGAAAAAGAGCTGTATATTTACGGAAATCTAAAAGCATATGCGCAGATGCAGTTGTTAAAACACTAGCACAAGATACATGTCAAAATCTATGTTGTACCCTACTATTAACAAAACAAAAAACAAAAAAAAAGGCTTTGTTACTGACAGAAAGTTAAAAAAAAAAAAAAAAAAAAAAGACCTGAATAGCTTGCGCTGATACATCCTCACACGCTGCTGTCAAAGCTCAGAATGCTTATGTCTGGTCCCACACAAACCACGCCTATTAACTGCCCCTAACACCGGAGGCCACAAACGTAGATTTAAATGTATGTTAAAAGTATTTTAAAAAATGTTTTTAATAAATCTACATAATTTCTTAATTGATGAAAACATTCTACCTGTTTTTAACATTAGACCAGCATTTTTTACTTTAAAATTAGAATAACCTAAAATGTTGTTTGTTTTGTTTTATTTTCTTTTATTTAGTAACACTTAATTTAGTAGCCTAATTCCTTTTATCAGTCTTTTATTTTTGCAATCTTAACTTCTAACATGGTATATTAGTTAAAACATATTTCAAAACTCAGAATGCTTATGTCCGGTCCTACTCAAACCACACCCACTAACCGCCCCCTTAACACATCCCTAACAACGGAGGCCGTAAAGATAGATTTAAATGTATGTTAAAAGAATTAAACAAAATAATGTTTTTAATAAATCGTCATCATTTCTTAATTGGTGAAAACATTCTACCTTTTTAAATATTAGCCCTGCATTTTTTACTTTAAAATTAGGTTACACAAGTTTTCTTCTAAACAATTACCTCTAAGCCACAGAAAAAAAAAAAATGTTTGTTTTGTTTTATTTTATTTAGTTACTCACACTTAATGTAGTAGCCTAAATCCTTTAATCCGTATTCTATTTTGTCAATGTTAACTTCTGGCATACTATATCAGCTATTATAGTTAAAACATACATATAGGCACTAACTGGAATGAAAGAAAATTTACTGAATACTGCATAGTAAAATCAGTATTTCTCTTTGATTTTCTTGCCATAAGACTTGCTATCGATTGATATAGACATACTAATGTCTAACTTTTACAACATTAAACAACATTTATATTTAGTTATTCACGTTTAATTTAGTAGTCTAATTTCTTTAATCAGTCTTTTATTTTGTCAATCTTAATTTCTAGCATTCTATATCATACCCGTTTACGCATACAAATATTAAACAGGAATGAAAGTGGTAAAATCAAGATACTATTTTCTTGCCATAAGACTTGTTATCAGTTGAAATAGACTTAGAACGTCTTAACTTTTACAACATTACACAAAAGGTTAATTATTTTGTCTCACATAATGCATTCAAACAAGAATGGTGTCAGGTGTCTGGGACAGTGTGATTACTGATGCGACCATATCAGTGTACTGTATTCTGGAAAGGGTTGTAAAACACCTAAATATTTTCTGGGTTTGTAATTCATTTGCAATCTAATGAGTTTTTAGCGATCTGGCATTGTAAACTTTGATGCTGTGTCTCAGCTATAGTTCAGAGATCAAAAACAGATTGTGTTCAGTGATCAAAGGATCTCCATTGCATCTATTTTGTCAGGGACACAACTGGACACAGATGCAGGTTACAGTGCGGGACCAATTTATTCAAAAAATTCAAAAGAAAAACTTCCTCCAATGAACAGAAACAGGCCGGGAAATTAGGAAAAATGTCCAACAGAAAAATAAGAGACTTCAATGTCCTTGCAAAAACACCCGGCAGGGGGCGCCCAACGGCGCGGCCGCGATGAGAGTGGAGAGGGGAGGAAGCCACGAGAGAGTCAGCGACAGTGCAAACGAAAACTCTTCTGAAAAATGCCGGTGCCCGGTCTAGGAAATAAGGGAGGGGAAAAATAGAAAAACAAAACAAAACCAATAGCAGCAAACAGTGGCACGACAGAACAAGGCTTGACAGGATCAGACAAAGAGGCTACACGGGGATTATTGACGAACAATGATCTGGCACCGATAGGCGCGACAGACGGGAATAAATAGAGCAAGAGATTGAATTCAGGTGAGCGGAGTCAAACAATTAGAAGCAGAAACTGTGATGATGAGGGGGAGGGAGGAACGCCAAAGATAGGTGCAAGACGAACGATCAAAACCAAACCAAAACACCATGTGAACACAAAATGCAGACATATACAGAAACACACACACACACACACACACACACACACCGAAGAACGGGGTGATCAGACAGTGGACATGACAGTACCCCCCCTTCGATGGACGCCACCAAGATGTCCCGGGCCGCAACCCAGCTCCTCTCCTCTGGGCCATAGCCCTCCCAGTCCACAAGATATTGAAAGCCCCGACCCCTACGTCGGACATCTAGCAACTTCCGCACCGTATAGACCGGGGAGCCATCCACTAGACGGGGGGGAGGGGGGGTTGGGGCAGATGGAACAAGAGGGGAATAGAACACAGGTTTAACCCTGGAAACATTGAAAACAGGGTGCACCCGACCAAGCGTGGTAGGGAGCTTGAGCTGCACTGCCGCCGGACTCAGGACCTTCGTGATCCGGTATGGGCCAATGAACCTGGGTGCCAACTTGTGTGAGGCTACCCTGAGAGGCAGGTCCTTGGTGGAGAGCCATACCCTTTGACCACACACATAGCGGGGAGCAGGAGTTCGGTGACGGTCGGCCGCTGCTTTAGTCCGCCTATTAGCTCTTCCAGGTGCGTCGACACCATCGGACAAAGGCCAAAGCAGACGGGACTGCAGCCTCGGGTTCCTGTGTGGGAAACAAGGGAGGTTGATAACCGACAGAACACTGGAATGGGGACATACCTGTGGCAGAAACAGGAAGGGAGTTATGGGCGTATTCTACCCAGGACAGCTGTTGACACCAGGAGCCGGGATTGTGGGATGCCAGGCAGTGAATAGTACGTTCCAAATACTGGTTTGCCCGCTCGGACTGCCCGTTGGTCTGGGGATGGAATCCTGAAGACAGACTCGTAGAGGCCCCGATCTGCCGACAGAACTCCCTCCAAAACCGAGAGACAAACTGGGGACCCCTATCAGAGACCACGTTGACCGGAAGGCTATGAATACGGAATACATGATCAACAATCACCTGAGCAGTCTCTTTGGCTGAGGGGAGCTTGGGAAGGGGAATGAAATGGGCCGCCTTAGAGAAACGGTCCACCACCGTAAGAATGACGGTGTTACCCTTGGATTCTGGAAGGCCAGTGACAAAATCAAGGGCCAAATGTGACCAGGGGCGGGAAGGGATGGGCAATGGGTGGAGCAGACCAACGGGAGGCGCATTGGAAGTCTTGTTCTGAGCGCACACCGAGCAGGCAGCCACGAACTGCCTGACATCCTTGGCCATGGATGGCCACCAGAATCGCTGACGGATGGCAGCCAGCGACCTCCGGACTCCTGGATGACAGACTAGCCTGGATGAGTGACCCCACTGGATGACTTCAGAGCGCAACTTGGTGGGAACAAACAGATTACCCGCTGGGCCCCCCTTCGGCACAGGCCACTTAAGTAGGTCCTCCTCTACTCATCTCTCGATGTCCCAAGAGAGGGATGCCACCACCACCCCTTTGGGCAAGATAGTGTCTGCTGACTCCCCTCCCCCAGGAGCCTCGAAGAGACGAGAAAGAGCATCGGGCTTAACATTCTTTGACCCGGGCCTGTAAGACAGTGTGTAATTGAACCGGCCAAAGAAGAGGGCCCAGTGAGCCTGTCGGGAGGTCAGCCTCCTGGCCGAACGGACATACTCGAGGTTTTTGTGATCCGTCCAGACCAAGAAGGGCTGAGCCGCGCCCACCAACCAGTGACGCCACTCCCCCAAAGCCAGCCTGACCGCCAACAACTCCCGATTACCTATGTCGTAATTCCGTTCTGGGGGACTCAGGCGGTGGGAGAAGAAGGCGCAGGGATGCACCTTTCCATCCTCGTGCGACCGCTGAGATAGGACCATGCCCACTCCGACATCGGAGGCATCCACCTCAACAATGAATTGACGTTCAGGGTCTGGAATAGACAAGACAGGAGCAGAGATAAAACGGGACTTTAATCTATCAAAGGCCTCCTGTGCCCCAGTATTCCACTTGAACGGTACCCTGGGAGAGGTGAGTGCCGTTAAAGGTGCAGCAATCTGACCAAAGTTCCGGATGAACCGCCGATAGAAGTTGGCGAACCCCAGGAACCGCTGCAGAGCTTTACGAGAGTCAGGAGCTGGCCACTCAGCAACGGCCCTTACCTTACAGGGGTCGGCTTTAATCTCCCATGCAGAAACAACGAACCCCAGGAACGGAACCGACTAGGCATGGAAGACGCACTTCTCCGCCTTTTCATAGAGCTGGTTCTCCAGCAGCCGTTGTAACACCTGGCGAACATGCTGAGTGTGTACCTGCAGAGATGGGGAAAATATCAAGATATCATCAAGATACACGAAGACAAAGCGATTCATCATGTCTCTCAACACGTCATTAACCAGGGCCTGGAAGACAGCTGGGGCATTGGTCAGACCGAATGGTAGGACCCGGTACTCAAAGTGTCCCGTGGGTGTGTTGAAAGCTGTCTTCCACTCATCCCCCTCACGTATGCGAATAAGGTGATAGGCATTCTGAAGGTCTAGCTTGGTGAAGACCTTGGCTCCCTGCAATAACTCAAAGGCAGAACATAAGAGGCAAGGGGTACCTGTTTTTAATAGTGATGTCATTCAGGCCTCGATAATCTATACAAGGATGCAAGGAGCCGTCCTTCTTCTTGACAAAGAAGAACCCAGCACCTGCAGGAGATGAAGAGGGTCGGATGAGACCGGCTTTGAGGGATTCATTAATATATTTGTCCATGGCCTCTCTTTCAGGGCCTGAAAGGGAAAACAAGTGACCCTTGGGCGGAGAAGTGCCTGGGAGGAGCTCAATGGCACAATCATAAGGGCGATGTGGAGGTAAGGAGGTGGCCCGGGACTTACTAAACACCTGGCATAGGTCGTGGTACTCAACCGGGACCCCCTTCAAATCAGCAGCCTCCACCTGCAAGACAGGACACACAGACACAGGAAAAGATGCAGCACCCAGACAAGACGCGAGACAAAACTTACTCCAAGACAGGCCAGAGTTGTTGGACCAATCCACGTGAGGGCCATGTTGCAACAACCACGGGTGCCCCAGAACTATGGGAGCACTCGGGGATTCAAGAAGGTACAGCGTGGTCACCTCACGGTGATTACCCGAGACTATAAGATTGACAGGGGGAGTGGCATAGGAGACAGTGGTTATTAAAGTGCCATTCAATGAAGGGGCAGGAATAGGTTCGGGAAGAGGAATGGGAGGAATTCCCCAACGGGTGGCTAGAGAGAGGTCCATAACGTTGCCCTCAGCTCCCGAGTCAGCCAGTGCTGTACAGGAGTTAAGGACATCACCAAACTGAATAGAGACAGGAAGGAGGGTGCGAGAGGAGGGGGGATGTAGTAAAGGGGTAGCACTCACCAGGATCCCCATCTTTACTGGTGAGCCTTGACTTTTAGTGGACAGCCCACTGCGAAGTAACCTGATTTGCCGCAATACAGACATAGTCCCAGAGCGAGGCATTGTTGCTTTTGTTGAGGAGTGAGCCGAAGGCGCCCCACCTGCATAGGCTCAGGCTCAGTGGTTTCTGTGGGGGAGACAGATGACGACTCCTCAGTCCTCCAGGGTACCCGAACTGCCAGGCGCTGACGACGGCGGTCAAGGCGACCCTCGATCCGCAGCACCATGTTAACAAGATCGTCAAAGTCACGTGGCAGGTCCTGAGTGGCCAGCTCATCCTGGATGTCATCCTCTAGCCCAGCACGGAACATAGCTCGACAGGCCCCCTCATTCCAATCGCAGGTCGCTGCAAGCGTCTTAAAATGAATGGCATAGTCCGTCACTGAGCGACCCGCCTGACGGAGCCGTGCTAGCTGGTCAGCCGCTTCCTGACCTCTTGCAGAGCGGTCGAATAGTCTCTCCATCTCCTGACGGAAATCTTTAAAAGAAGCACAACAGGGAGCTTTAGTCTCCCAGACGGAGGTTCCCCAGTCTCTGGCCTTGCCGGTCAGAAGAGTCAAAACAAAAGCTACTTTGGACATCTCAAGTGCGTATGTGCGTGGCTGCAAGGCAAACACCACAGAACACTGGGACAAGAAGGCCCGGCAGGAATTGGGGTCCCCATCATAGGGTGGTGGGTTATTGCATCGGGGCTCAGGCTCATGGCGAGAAAAATGGTGAACTGCACCACCCGGAGCAGCCTCTCGTTGCAGCTCTTGGATCCGGCTGGTCAGCTCAGCCACTTGGTTGCCTAAAAACTCCACCTCCCTCGTGGTATTCGTGAGTCTGGCTTCGTGTTGGCCCAAAAGAACACCCTGCTGGGTGACTGTGATTCTGACAGAGTATGTACCTGCTGTGTCCATCTTGGCCAGATCGTTCTGTCAGGGACACAACTGGACACAGATGCAGGTTACAGTGAGAGACCAATTTATTAAAAAAATTCAAAAGAAAAACTTCCTCCAATGAACAGAAACAGGCCGGGAAATTAGGAAAAATGTCCAACAGAAAAATAAGAGACTTCAATGTCCTTGCAAAACACCCGGCAGGGGGCGCCCAACGGCGCGGCCGCGATGAGAGCGGAGAGGGGAGGAAGCCACGAGAGAGTCAGCGACAGTCCAAACGAAAACTCTTCTGAAAAATGCCGGTGCCCGGTCTAGGAAATAAGGGAGGGGAAAAATAGAAAAACAAAACAAAACCAATAGCAGCAAACAGTGGCACGACAGAACAAGGCTTGACAGGATCATACAAAGAGGCTACACGGGGATTATTGACGAACAATGATCTGGCACCGATAGGCGCAACAGACGGGAATAAATAGAGCAAGAGATGAACAGACATTGAATTCAGGTGAGCGGAGTCAAACAATTAGAAGCGGAAACTGTGATGATGAGGGGGAGGGAGGAACGCCAAAGATAGGTGCAAGACACACACACACACCCACACACACACACACATCGAAGAACGGGGTGACCAGACAGTGGACATGACACTATTTATGATGTACACCTGTAAATGCGAGGTTAACTGAAAGTCCATTTACTGGTCAAAAGAAGGTGAAACCTATTGAAAAATTTTAATGACAAACATCTGGTGTATTAGGTAGAAAGAGATAGAAAGAGAAAAGGCAATAACAACAAAGTGTAATAAATAGGGGCAGGTCAGGGGGTGATTGTTTTTAACAAGACAGTCTATGCTTTAGGAAAATGTCCATCCATCCATCCATCCATCATCTTCCGCTTATCCGGGGCCGGGTCGCGGGGGCAACAGTCTAAGCAGAGACGCCCAGACTTCCCTCTCCCTAGCCACTTCTTCCAGCTCTTCCGGGGGGACCCCGAGACGTTCCCAGGCCAGCCGGGAGACATAGTCCCTCCAGCGTGTCCTAGGTCTTCCCCGGGGCCTCCTCCCGGTGAGACGTGCCTGGAACACCTCCCTGGGAAGGCGTCCAGGAGGCATCCGAAATAGATGCCCGAGCCACCTCAGCTGGCTTCTCTCGATGTGGAGGAGCAACGGCTCTACTCTGAGCTCCTCCCGAGTGACCGAGCTTCTCACCCTATCTCTAAGGGAGCACCCAGCCACCCGACGGAGAAAGCTCATTTCGGCCGCCTGTATCCGGGATCTTGTCCTTTCGGTCATGACCCACAGCTCATGACCATAGGTGAGAGTAGGAACGTAGATTGACCGGTAAATCGAGAGCTTTGCCTTACAGCTCAGCTCCTTCTTCACCACGACAGACCGGTACAGCGACCGCATTACTGCAGAAGCTGCACGATCCGTCTGTCAATCTCACGTTCCATCCTTCCCTCACTCGTGAACAAGACCCCAAGATACCTGAACTCCACCACTTGAGGCAGGAACTCTCCACCAACCTGAAGTGGGCAATCCACCCTTTTTCTCAGCCTCCCTGGGAAAGTCTATGCCAAGGTACTGGAGAGGAGAATTCGGCCGATAGTGGAACCTCGGATTCAGGAGGAACAGTGTGGTTTTCGTCCTGGTCGTGGAACACTGGACCAGCTCTATACCCTTTCCAGGGTGCTGGAGGGTTCATGGGAGTTTGCCCAACCAGTCTACATGTGTTTTGTGGACTTGGAGAAGGCATTCGACCGTGTTCCTCGCGACATCCTGTGGAGGGTGCTCCGGGAGTATGGGGTCGGCGGCTCCCTACTTAGCGCTGTTCGGTCGCTGTACGACCGGAGCAAGAGCTTGGTTCGCATTGTGTTCCAACTATAGGGGGATCACACTTTAGGAAAATGTGGTTTGAACAATTTAAATTTGAGTTAATTTAGTTTATTTTAGTTACATTTATTATTTATTTATTATCACACCTTGATTTTTCATGCCTCAACAGAAACATACACTGCAAATGCAAACAAGTACACAAACACAAACATAAAATCACAAATGCGCACACAAATCTTAACGTACAGGAAACATTAACATGCACGCAAAAAAACACTCAACAAGTACACAAATATATGAGCAAACAAACTAGGTCACAAACACAAACATACACAGAAACACAAACATACAGTACAAACCAACATATAAACATAAACAGCAAACACAAACATACAAGCGTAAACAACAAACACAAACATACAAATGCAAACATACTGAACAAACAAACATATAAATTAAAACTTAAAAACAAACACAAATATTCACCTAAAACTCAAACAAGTACACAAACAAACAAACTAGGGCACAAACACAAATAACACGCAAAAACAAAAACTTACACAAACACACACAAATATACACAGAAACACAAACATATTGTAAAAACAAACATGCAAACATAAAACAACAAACACAAACATAAAAACACATACATACTGTACAAACAAACATGCAAATGTAAACAACAAACACAAACATGCAAACACAAACATACTGTACAAACAAACATACAAACGTAAACAACAAACACAAAAATACGAACATGCTGTTTAAATGCAACTTATTTATTTTTCAGACTATAATGTTTTATTTTATTAAAGTTGGGTCTTTGTAGATTTATTTTATTAAGAGTTGATGAAATAATTGATAGAATAAATAATTCAAATAATCGATAAGTCCAATTTATCAACCCCCACCTGACGTGTCAGATTTTTTGATGACATAAATATCTTACTGATACAGATGTGTTAAGATGTCAAGTATCTGTAACAATGTAAATGTTTAAAGTTTAAGTTTAAAAAGTAAATTTTTTTAGCTTTCATGTAGGATTCATGTCCACACTCAAAAGTGTTTGTAGTAAGAGTCCAGAGACAAATTAAAATAGATGTGTGAAAGACTTTTCACTTTAAGATATTTTTAATGACAGACTAAAAGCTTTATATTGTTTAAATGTTAAAACAGGTAGAATGTTTTCACCATTTAAGAAATTATGATGATTTATTTTAATTATGATGAATTGGCCGGCGGGCTTGACAGTGGAGCGGCCAGTGTGCTTGATAGCGGAGTGGCTGGTAGGGTTGGCAGTGGAGCGACCGGTAAACTTGACTGTGGAGTGGCTGGTGTTTCTGGGTTGAGGTCTGAGAAGGAGCTTGGAACTAAAGACTGGAAAATGGATGTGGATTTGAGCACTGACCGGACAGACTGGTATGGGGGGTCTACCATCTTGGCCCCCAGATCAGCACGGTTTGATATCCATCTATGAGCTCTGGGTTAAATGGAAGGTACTGGGTGATCAGAGCCATTGGTTAGGAATGTGGGGGGTCCAGGAGTGGGAAAACCACATGTAGGCACAGAAGATCATAATGAATACTTTCCTCATCCAGACCCAACTTAAAACAAGCACAGAGTGCAGCCTCATGCCAGCTCACCGGGAAGACAGCTCAAGGAATTCCTCCACATACCTAACCAATGGCCGACCTCTCTGCTACAGACACCACAGCTGGTCCTCAGCCCAATTTATATTTGTTGGTCTGGTCTTAAAGTGGTGCTGAGCAGACCCATTGGGTTAATGGGTGCTTTGATATCATACACAAGGCAGCACTGCTTTAAGTCTAACGCACCTTTTGTTTGGGGTGTTCTGTGAGCTTCGTCACAATACTGTATATACATCATTCAAGCCAACCAATCAGGCTGTAAATATATCACTATGCATTTAGGTTTGATGTCTTTAGGTTCGCCGTCAAGAACACCAATGTGAACACCAGGACAAAATGTATAATTTTTCTTTTTTGGTCTGGAACAAATGAAGCAAACGAACCGAACTACAAATGTGACCTCTGACTGGGCTGACTGAGATGACTAGGACTCCCTGCTAATAACCTGGCATTTATTATTTACACACACATATATATATATATATATATATATATATATATATATATATATATATATATATATATATATATATATATATATATGGATTTACTACACTAAATTAAGTTAGTTACACTAAAAATAGGTTAATTTTAATTTTGTTGATGTAATTTATTGTAGTCTGTGCTACTTGAATGTTTCTGTATTAAGTTGTACTGTGAGAATGTGCAGTATGAAAACTGATTAAAATGTTTTCTTAATTTTCTGGTGCTTTTTTTTATTTGCATGTGTTTTCTAAAGTTTCTCTCAGCCACCTTACAAAATAACTGGATGATTTTTTTCCCCACACTGCTTGTTAGCTACACACATTTCATATACTAACTTATTTTGTTTTGAAGTGTAAGTGATGATTCTCGCTCATGTTTGGTCGCAAGTACATACACATCAACAGACTCAGCACACAATGAGACAACTGTGTTTTTGCACATTGCAATTTAGTTTTTTTTTTCTGTTATATGTCACACCATGTTATATTTTGAGTTTGATTTGTTTAAATTAGTTTCTGTTTTGGATAATTCACCCTGAGAGCACACACCCTAACACATCACATCTATTTAATGTCTGCATTAACATCTGAAAGATGTGTTTTTTGGAGCTTTTGCACATCTGCAATATGTTTCTAAAGGCGGGCGTACACGGTGCGATTGTTGCCGTCATACGAGTTCGTATGTGATTTTTTTAAAGCGTGCAAGCTCGTATGGTCGCGGCTTGTATCATGTGCGAGGAATTACGAGCCAAGCAGAGTGCCTTACGAGCTCTTCCCGGCCTCCCGAATCCGATCATTTTAAACATGTCTTAAAAGTAAGTGAGTTATCGGTCTGAATTCGTGATGTGTGTGCGGTTGAATGAGCAGATTTGTTGATCTATTGTTACGAATGCACACAGGAAATGAGAGATCCAATTGCAGTGTTTTAATGGGGTAATCCAAAAGCAAATCCAAAACAGGCAGGAGGTCAAAACGAAAGCAGTCCAAAAACCAGTTGCTCCACCGAACACAAGAACAAACCAAGGAACACAGAGACCAGGAGGGAGGTGGACAGGTGGAGGATAAGGGGCAGGGAGGGGGTGCCAGGTCCATAAAGGGAAACAGAGACAGGAAGTGAAAATAAACAAAACAACAACAACAAGGAGACCAGGAGGGAGGTGGACCGGCGGAGGACCAGGGGGAGGGACCATAGACAGTAAAAGTAATGGACACAGCGACCCCATTGGAACTCAGTTGAGACAAGTGAAGCCCATTTTTAGCGTTTTTTAGCACTTCCGTTTCTGACGCGCAGACTCAAACGAAGCTTGACGACGTCAGCAACCTGTCTGACAGATGTAAATCTTCTAAGTGGCTGTGCGTGCAAACTGCCATCGTTAATCTTGCAGAGACGGCGAGCTTGAGCGGGAGTTCTTTGTCGTGAGTGAGCAGGAGTAAGTATTCTGATTAATTATTTTGTATAGTATTTTTTTTAAAATGTAACGCCAGTACGCCATATTAAGTTAATTGCCTGCGAGCTTCTCCTCCTGTCTGTACGGTAATGCGACAGAGAGACGAGTGGTTATGACGCAATCGTTAGCCTATTTTTTAAAAAAACTGTTTATACGGGGCCATAATGTAACATAGAAGGTAATGGAGCCCTTTATACATTGTTGTGTATCTTTAGAAATAAATAATGGACAAACGGAGTCTTTAAACGCCTCAGATGTTAAAGTTATTCGCTGTCAAAGTGACGCCAAAATGAATGGGAGTCAATGGGAATGCTAACGGAAGTGAAGTTCTGCTAAAAGATGGCAGCCAGCACCCGACTTCAACTTCCGGTCGAGTTCCTTGCCCCCTGGGAGGGACAGAGGGCCAGGTCCATAGAGGGAAACAGAGACCGGAAGTGAAAAAAAAAACAACAACAACAAAACAAAGAGGCCAGGAGGAAACGGAAAGTTCAGGGGCCCAGGGCAGAGCCGACAGGACAGGAATCCAGGGTGGAACAGGTGGAACTGGAGCCCACTGGGATGACGCAGAGGAAACTGGAGCCCACAAAGACCAAGCAGACAGGACTGACGCCCACCAGGGAGGTGCAGAAAACTACCACCCATTGCGGTTGAGACAGAGGCCCACCAGGGTGGCGCAGAGGGCCACTACAGCCGAGCAGACAAGACAGATGCCCACACAGGAAGTGTCCTCATAAACCATGTTTACATTGTAATACCCATGTCATTATAGATATTTGTGTCCCCATAAACCATATACAAGAACACAAACATACACACACACACACACACACACACACTAGGAATAGAAAGAAACAAAGATACCCTTTTGTACTCATCTGACAGGTTGGAGAAATCTAAAAAAATATGAGAATGTATTTCAAGTAGGCTAATTATGTTCACAAATATCACAATGCATAGCGCATAGCATTATTTGGTTATGAATTCAATAAAATTCCATAGAGTGAATACTGTGCCTTATTTAAACAATTACTTTGTTGCCCACCTTTAAATAACAAAGTTGAACAAATAATGATTATGTTTCACCTTATTTTACATATGTGCATATACAGAATAAAAACAAGGAGATTGTATAATGGAGCCTTATATACTCTTAAACCTTTGAGTTGTTTTTACTGACCTCTTTCCAGATTGTAGTGTTGAACTCTTTGTACTCTACAAAGAAGTTTTTAATATATCTGCTTTCATCTCCCCACTCCACCTGCACAGTCAGATGGCCTGAGCTTCTTCTGTAAGTTAGTTTTGAATGAGGGCCACACATTGCTGCAAAGAAAGAAAACTTTACAGAATCACATACTAACCTGCAGAAATGTTTGTCTAGTCAAAGAATTTTCAAGCAGCTTCTATTAATACTAGAACTGCTAGTAACAACTATTTCTGGAAAATGCTAGTTAAATCAGTATATTTAGATGAAGGTTTAGAAACAGTTAAAATATTAATAAAGTGAAAGTTACAAATACTAATATTGTTGATTAACGTACTAATCTTGGATGGAATTTCTCTGAAATTTTTGTAGGTGCACCACTGTGCATATCCACTGCTTGCAATAACGTGAGCTGTCACATTATATTTTGGGAAAACAGGAAAGTCATCAGAAGTCCAAATTCCATTCTTCTGATGTACATTTACACAATTACATCTCCTCCTACACAGCAGACAAAGAGTGTGGATTGTTGAATGGGATTTTCAGTTATCAAATTTTAAATATACAGTAAGTAAGCGATAACAATCAAACAATTGCAAAGGTGTGAAGCTCAGCCAGACTACAAACAGAATAATGCTGAAATCATCACATTTCTAACTTCCTACAGAAACTTACTGTTGTGTGTACAGCATGTATGAGATTGATATGTCTCCTTTCCATTCACAGACGGACACAAGAGATTTCTTATATTTTACATAGCATGTCAAATCATAGACTCCTGTGAAAAGAGAATATGAGAATTAGAATCCACTGATAATGTAAAAAAAAAATAAAAAATTGTAATTTGCCACAAATACAGTACAAAATAGGACTTGGAGAAAATTAAATGTAAACAGTGTTTGTCCAAATTGTATAAACCATTTTATTTTATAGCCATTCATTTTTAATTTTTAAACAGTCAAGAAGGTTAAGGTCTAGTTTATATTTTACATTATATATTATTTCATCTAATCTACTTAGCTAATGAACCTAATAATAAAAGCTAATAATTGCATACACATATAGGAAAAGGGAGAAGAATAGAATTGGAAAAAGGAAGATTCAAACTCTGGACATGTCAGAAATTAAATCCACTATCCTTATACTCTCTACTCAACTGGAACAGTGCCTCACTCGAACAATAACTGAATATGTTTAATTGGAAATGTGGCAAAAGGACATTTGTCTTGACACATTCTCATAAGCACAGAACTTGATGTGTCAATGACGTCACGTGAAAACTATCAATAGAAACATTTTGCATTCTACTAACTGATTTAACTGTGCTGTTGAGTTTTGTGAAGGAGGACCAATGGTGGGAAGCTTTTTAGCTGTGTTAATGATCAATATGCATAACAGTGACAAAAAAAATTTTAAGTATGGAAATGACATGAATGAGTTTTGATATTTGGGATATGGTCATCGCACTACTTTAGCCACCAACCAACCACACCCAAATCCCTGTACTGTCATCTTTTTGGAAAACTAAAATATGGTCACCCTATATAACACTATGTAGGCTAGTCTAAGTAGTCTATTTTACTCCAATTTACTGGATAAAAAGACAAAGCTTCATTGGTGGAAATGTTAAATTCTTACCTTCTGTGTTGTTACATTTATTTTTCAATAAGTTCAAAGAGTCACGTCCACAGTTACAGGATCCTGTAAAGTTACAATGATAAGCAGTGTTTAAGAATTTCTATTTATTATTATCTTCTAAACAACGACTATAAGAGCCTGCAAAAGGAGAAATTGTGTTCCACAAATTAATCCGTTTTTTTTTTTAAAGAATGTTAAAAAAATGAACTCCATGGTTAGTGTTATCCAGCATGATTTGAGAAAGCTCTAAATAGAATCTTGTGCTTAAATATAAACAAATAAAAATGTAGATACAGTGATGTTTTGTGCAAAGAGTTGTTCATTACTGACCTAGAAACACTGCAACATCTTTAATGTCTTTGTTTTATTTTTTAAAACGTCTTTAAAACAAGCTTGTTTATTACTTGTTTCTAAAACTTGTTTATCGCTTACAGGTAAACACACACACACACACACACACACACACACACGCACACACAGACACCCGCTTGTACTGACCTGTTGACGCTTCAGGTGTCCAGAGAGATACGAAACCTGAAATTGATCAAATCTACTGAAATTCACCTCAGCAACCATATTAATGAAATGCAATACTAATGGCAGACTTCTGTTTAAATACTTGTTTAAAAACACAACTAAAACACATACCTAGAGTAATGTAAAATACAGCCGAGCACTTGCGCATTGTAGCCTCCTCTCACAGTCAGCTACTTTTACTCACGCAGCCTACCAACTAACGAAAGACTATGGGGTATTCCATTCTCAATACACATGAAACTACAGCTTGCTCTTCAAGTATTATAGGTTGTCTCAGAACTGGCTACCTCGAGAGCATAACTCGGTAACGTTTAGTCGCGCGGAGTATTTTTGTCCATTAGAGGCGCTAAACGATGCTGGCAGAAAGTCAGCTGGTTCTCCACAGCATTTGGACACTTCTGTGCTCGTGAACAATGTCCCCTAATAGACACGCCTCAAAGCCTGAATAGATTTCGTTACACTCTTTTGTGTGTGTGTGTGTGTGTCACATTTAAGGTGATTAAGAGATTAATCAACAAAAAAGACAATATTTTTAAAGAATGCTTTAAATGTTTTTTTCCATTTCCTCAATGACTTTCATTGTAGGCTTACTAAATAAATAGACAGTCAATAGAGAGAGAGAGAGAGAGAGAGAGAGAGAGAGAGATGTGCACCACATTGGGAACGACATGATTCATTTATGACAGAATTTTTAGGAAAATGTTCATGCACAGTCAAATTAGTATAGTGCTTACATTATAGGCTATATGCATAGCCATAGTAGCTGGATGTTAATTAATTTTCTTTAGTATCAAATTGCAATGGAACTGACCTACAGGGCTTGTGCAGAAAAACAGTTTCACTTCTGCAAACTAGAATAGAACTAGCGTGTATTGTTGAACTTTGTAGAGACAAGTCTATTGACACTTTTTACATCAGAATTTTCCTTTAATTTTCTCACTGAGCTGCAGGTTTGTGTCAACTGTTCAAGATAAAACAGCAAGATGTTGATTTAAACTGCTTTTGCAAAGAGTAAGATGCACAGACTGGTCTTTATTATTATTTTATTTTTTTTATAGGGGAACTAAGCGTTTACAAATCTTTTTTATTTTTATTTTGGCCAGACATAATTTTAACAGATTTCTTTTCTTCTTTTCTCTAAATTATCAAGTAATCTAATAACTCAAGTAAGTTACCACCAAATAACCAATAAGTAGTTGTATTATATAACTGTTAAATTGGCCATGCCTCTTTTTATATATAAGGCACTTATAATACATAACTTATAAATAAAATAAATGTAAAATAATAATAATAATAATAATAATAATGAACAAATTCTTAATCTCAGGGCAAAATTCAGTTTTTGTTTACTACATTCACAGTTGAAGTGCAGCATAACAAGTGCAAAATGTGTGGTGGGAACTTGCCTTTTTAAGGGAAAAAACACTTTTCTTAGATTACTCTAATGCCATTGAAACTTTTGAGAAATGAGTAAACATTTCACATGACAGATCTCAGAAAACCAAAGACAAACTTTATGACTCCCTTTAAGAGTTATGACTCTTCTTTGCTTCTGCTGAGCTTTCAATTAAACATATTCTCAGCCAGTTGAATGTTCTATACACTCTAATATATATATATATATATATATATATATATATATATATATATATATATATATATATATATATATATATATATATATATATATATATATAAATCAGTTCTCTCTGAAATTGTGTTGAAGTTACTAATAAACTAGATATATGAAGGGAGTAAAGACATATTTCATGTTTCTAAATATGAGAATACCATATTTTTACACAAGCAAATCCAGTACATAAAACAGCACAAAATCTGTAAGCGTAAATGCATTTATCAGTTCTATAGTTACTAGACATACTGTACTGGAGAACCTCTGGTGTGAGCTGTGAGATGTTAAATATATCTCTCTTTCTCCTACATGCACACACACACACACACACACACACAGGAAGAGGCATGTTCACACATCAGAGACTATAACGTTAGGAGGCCCAACTAAGGAAACACAAGCTTTCATTTATCAATGCAGAAAAGACAACCAGGCAAAACCTAAATCTTCACATATGCACTGTTTTACAATTTCTGTGAGATGAATTGTGTATCAATATCTACCAACCTGCAATGTTTTTTGTGTGTATTTGCATTTTCTACCTAGTTAACAGCACATGTAACACGTTTTTGTGACAGCGCAAACAACTGCAACCACACGATGATCAGTGGGTTTGATAAAATGAACATCCTTTCGTTTAGTTTACATATAACATGTCTCATTCTGAGAAACAAGCATGAGCAAGATTGAAATATTTTTCCTTTGCATATTTAAAATTTTTTCCAACTTAAACACCAAAATGTGAGTCAGCCATTTCTAGACTGTTTGACAAATATATATAGAGCAGTCAAAGGGACATTCACAGGAAATTGGTCATATATTTAGAGTAATGTACAGCACAGTTTTAAAATCCCCCACCTTTAAGATTATCAATACCTTCACCACTCATTGCTTTGATTACCTGCTGAATGGAAGACGACTTCTTGATCCTCGATTTAGATAAGAGTGTGTGGGCTGTTTTGTTCTGCGTGACTTTGTGGTAAAGATTGAAACTGAATCAACATCTTCTTAGAATGTTACAAGGATAGTGAGATGATAATGACAGTGGAATTTTTTTTTATTATTATTTTTTTTGTTTGTTTGTTTTTTTGGTGCATTCAAAAAGTATTTAGTTTAAATTGTTGCTGAGTTGCAGCCATATGCTAAAATGCATTCAATTAATTATTGCTCTGATATGTATTTTCATAGACATGAGTGTGCTTTTCCACATAATTTCTATTTATTGAATTTGCCACAGATAGGCTCTAGTCAAAGTGAAGAAACATATTCAAAGATGATTCCGAGAAATGGGATGCATCTGAGCTAAAAGGCAAAGAGTCTGAATATCTAGCCTATGTGATATTTCAGTTGCTTCTTTTGATTTTTATTTATTTTTTAATAAACCCTGAACCACTATCCCTAACCCCAATAAAACATCTGATTTTATATTATTCTCAAAAAATTGGAATATAGAATATATTCTCACAAACCTTTACAGTATCAAACTATTGTAGATGAGCGCCATCTAGTGTGAAGTAAATGTACTCACTAACTAACTATCTATTTCACCTGTGTAATGTAGGCTGTCACAGTGCACAGTTACATACTTAGATGTTAACACTTTAATTTGATAGTTCCCTTTAGACATTAGACTGATTATAAGTAACTTTGCATGTGCATGTCACCTACAAGTAATTACAGTATTAATACACTGTCTGTTTAATAGCTACAGTATGTCAACGTATTCTACTAACGCTAATCTAACAGTTTACTAATACTAGTGATATTTAGCTGACATGTAGTTGCAAAGTTACTTACTGTAACCACTTTGACTTTGATTTGATAATGTGCACAATGGTGGCTTTTTTTCTAAAGTCCCTAAAATAGTCAGTAATCAAACCTTAAACGTGTTTGAAAGAGCTATAGAGCAAATCTATTAATCTTGTAATGATTAATAAATTGACATTTATAAGTTTACAGTTATGTAAGGTGTGGCATAGTTGCTGTACAGTGCTGAAAACTGTACAAAACACTTGCTAATTGAGAGATCATAGAGCATCTCCCATTGCTTTTTTACACTTCAGCAGTCTGGGGATTCTAAATCGATTGCAATATAATAGAGCATAAGTACATTTTACCTGATTGTTTTGGGTGATAATCTCTTAACCCTTTAAATTATACAATTTGAATTTTTAAAAATGTTTTAGCTTCAACAGAATGGTGAACACAAATATTGTTGTGAAAAAAGCTAAGTGGTCATTAAAATTATTTTTTTTTTACACTCATTACAACACAAAAACATACACACACACTTGTTCACCCCCCCCCCACACACACACACAAACAAACACATACACACGCTTACGAGCTTATGTACCGTTAACTGTAACACTGCAACTATGTAAAATAAATGTAATAATCGGTCTACAATGCAGTAAAAACATGGACAGCAAAGAAGGGGTTACACTAAAACATCAAGAGTAGAAAACATCCACTCACACTCTTACACACACTCACAAACACACACATACAGATTTATACATAATTAAATGAATTGATATGGCTATAACCATATGGCTAAAATACGCCAGAAGATGGAAATAAGAGGTTAAAATCTGACCAGGCCCAGAAGGATTAAGCTCTGATAAAGCATTCCTGTTCATTTTTATTAAAATGTTTTAAAATTTTTATGTTTATGTGTAACACAATGCTTTTTTATTTAGGTTTGAATGTCTTAATATGATAGGTAAAAAATGTATAGCCTGAATGCACTGTAAGTCACTTTGGATAAAAGCGTCTGCTAAATGCATAATTTTAATTTGAATAATAATGCAAAAACCTACACTTCAGATCAACATTTAATATAATAAGAAATATAAAACTTGACAAAAAGAAGCCTTTAAGAATGCCTTAATATACATTTAAATCCACAACCTAATAAAAACAATTAAACAATTATTTATAAAACAATTAGGGAAATTACAAGCCTCTCTATAGAGTCGTATATATTTTTTAATATTTTTAAATTCATTTTAAATAAGTAATTTAAAAAAAAAAAAAATCTAAGATTTTAAATGGCTTGTTTTATTTTTGAAACAATTTTTCTTCATGATTTTTACTTTCTTTTATTTAAAGCACTTTGAATTAGCAATATGTACGAAATGTGCTATACTGTATAAATAAACTTGCCTTGCCTTGCCTTTACAGGAATCTAGTGGTTACACCATGAATTCTTTTATTTATTTTTTTGCTCTCACCAGGAGGTGCTATTCTGCCTTCAAAAACTGTATTTTAAAGGCCTAGTCTCGATTTTAATATGAAATACTGCATAAATAATAATAAAAACTAAATAAATAAATAAAAAATATATATATATATATATATATATATATATATATATATATATATATATATATATATATACATATACATATATATATATATATATATATATATATATATATATATATAATTAGGAAATTAGGAAATTAGGAAAAAGGTGTACTATTTTCAATAGGAAAAATGTATCATAATTATTGCATAAATATGAATAAATACCATAAAATTCTCTCAAAGTACAAAAGAAAAAAAATTTATGGAACAAAAATATATTATATTGAATTTTACTGAAAAAAAAAATGTTACATTTCAGGTAACAAGGGTTTAAAGTGAATCTTTATGCACTAATTACAAGAACGAACACCTGAGAGCACAAGGCTATTCATAAAGCACAATGACTGCAATATGGTTTGACCACGTACATGAAATCTGAAAAAATCAGGTTTTCTTAATCACTTTGGATTAATTCACTCTTTTTTCTATGTTCTATATTTTGTATAGCCTACATGCATTAAAAATATGATTTTCCCTAAAACACATGACAGATGCACTTACAGTTCAGAGATTATTGGGTTACAATTTGTTTTGATGGGTCCCCTCAAAGACTATATACCCAGAGACTTTGGCCCCCTTTAGAAATTCTGTTACTTTGCAACTACTAACTCCCAGAGTGTCACCGTTTGAAATATAACAATGTCTTGCTTTTAAATGTTTTTCTTTAAAAGTGTGCTTAAGATCTTTCATTAAAATAAATGCTATTGGGTTTTTATATTATGTCATTCATGGATTTCAGGGTGTCTTATAGACTTTATAAAAGGTCTTAATTATTTTTCAGTGCACATGGGAAGCCTGTTTTAATCTGAAACAACACAGAAGTAACCTGAACAGAACAATTGTACACAATAAAGCCAAATCACAGGCTCCCGTGTAAAATGATACAAATAATTAGTGTCTGTTGTTTTCAGAAAAATAAACAGAATGCCCTTTTAATTCCTGCTGTAAATGGCAGCTCTACACCTATCAGTGTTCTTCTTTGGTCAACCATTTGCCTTGCCCAAATACCCACACTTGCTGTCTTGGCCACTTGAGAAGCGCAGTGCCCTTAATGCACACTAAATGCACACTATCTTGATATTCAATTAAATATAATAATAAATAATAAATATTCATATTTAGCGTATGCCATCATGCATCATGTTCTGGAAATAAATTGTGAGACTTTTTGCCAAGATCGTGCGAGAGGTCACGGAAACTTTTGCAATGTAAGTTAAATATTATTAACAATAAGATATTACATATAATTTGGTAGTAAAACAAAGCACTAGACGTTTTATTGCTGCAAAGATTAGTATATTAATTTTGTACAACATTTGGAACTGATTTTTATCACTTAATTAGAAGTACCAGAAAATAAATTGTGTCATCTGTTATAGGGACAACTGAACAGACATTTAGAAGTTATTTTTTAAAATGCAAAGTATTGTAAATAAAAATAAAACTCTGTAAACACTTGCAGTTTAAAACACTGTAAGTGTGTACCATCAGGTAATGAACACACACTTGTGGTCTTCATGCTCACTTAAACACTTGGACTAAATACAGGAAATACGTCATATAAGTAGTCAAGTGGTCAAGTGCAAAGACCGGATGTGTGGGTATTTAGACAAGGCAATTTGTTTTCTGTGGGCGCAAGGGTCAGTAGTGCGCCATTGATTTAAAAGGCCTTGACCAGCGCGCTCTTTTCTCATTGGCTGATGGGCGGAGTTTGTTTGGCCAATGAGCGCAGACTTTAGTTAAAGACACTGCAGTAATGCGTTAAGCAGGGCGCGCTACAAACTTCACTTTTAATGGGTGTTTGTCATGTTTTGAAGACTGATGTTAGTTAAAATTACAGCAGAACAGTGAAGGAAGTTCTCTCGGGCGCTTAGCAGGAGCTCGGATACGGTGTCCTTCAGCATATCATTAGTGTAAGATAATTAACGTGATGTTTTAGGGCAATGGAGAGTGAGCTGTCAGGAACATTTGGAGGCGGCGGAGAAGATTCATCAGGCTCCGACACACTGTCAGAGGGCGAGACGAGAGCCGAGCCGTATGAATCCCAGTTAAACTTTGAGGATTTTAAATGTCACTCCTCAGATTTTGTAGGTCTTGACGACAAAGTGAAGGGAAATGATTCTGATGAATGCAGCGACGAGATAAATGCGAGAAATGGGGATTACCAAGAAGAGGGAGAAAATGATGGGGACGAGGACGAAATGGTAAAGTACATTAAGTATTATAGCACTGAACACTCGATACATTAAGTTTGTGTGTGTTTGCATAATGAAAGCTGTAAGCACGCCACTGCATGTGTGTTAGTTTGAGCAAAAACGCTCTGCGTGTTGTTGACTGGTTAAAAAAAGAGTTACCATGTTGTTAGTTTTGGAGAAGGTTTGGGAAATAATGTAGAGGAATATATTACCCCTCTCTATACTGACTGATTGATTGATAGATAATCGGCAACCATATAGGCTATATTTTGCTCAAACCTCTAACTAAGTGTTGCACAGATGCTGTTTGTTTATTTATGAATGAATGAATGAATGAATGAATTAACTAATTAATGCAGGAATGATATGACTATACAGACGGTCACGTGTTCATGCATACTATATTCCGATTGAGAGGCTTCAGTATTCGCATATGATCGGTCTCGTCTTTTACATACTCCGTTTCTTCCTCCAGGTTTAACTTAATTTTTTTTCTTCCACGTTTAACTATTAACAAAGATGTAGTTGCTTTATTCATGCATGTCTAATAAATAAACACATCAACAAACCAATTTGCATGTTATTTTGTAATATTCATTACAAACAGACATTTGCTGACTTTTATTCATATTTTTTTGATAGGCTATATAGTTCAGAGTTTAATAATTAATAAATCCCTTTATCTGAAGACTTCATTATTAAACCAAATAATTATTTACACATTAGTATTTACTTGTTTGTTTTATCAAAATATTTAAAACATTATGGAAATGGATTTGCCAAATTATTAGATATAAGTGGGAGACATTGTTTATTATTATATTAAGTGTAGCTTTTAAACTATCCTAAACCATGTGAAGAGTATACAAAAGCACACAGTTGGCATGCTTGTAAATTGGTATTTTATTATTATTATTATTATTATATTTTTATTGTGTGTATATATATATATATATATATATATATATATATATATATATATATATATATATATATATATATATATATATATATATATATATATATATATATATTATTATTATTTTTTTTTTTTTTAATCCATCCTAAATTGTGCATTACCTTAAAGTTAACAAGTCAACCCTGTTTACTTTATGAATACGTGTACCAGGTCTTATTGTGAATGATTCATTGTAGCATATGTGTTTTCATAATATTTTATCAAAATGTAATAAGACCCTCTACATCTAAACAGACCTTCCTTTCCATTTGACATCACCAAATCATCTTATTTATTAATTAATTATTATTCATGCTCCAATTACCTTTCACAAATAATTCCTCCTTAGTCTCACCCTAAAAGTGTTAAGGTGTTTGTCTAGAGGCATATATGCAATATTGTACTCAGTGTATCTCAGTTGTATTGTATCTCAGAATGATTGCAGACAGGGTATTTTTTTGTCATTAAGCTGTAATTATTTCAGTTCAGTTGTCATTTGTAGGTGTTCATTTGCAGGTACTCTGCATTTGTACTTTGAACTTTCTCACATGCATTTTCATCTGCTTTCAGTTTCATTCAGCTGTATATGTTGTGTTTAGTTTGGAGATGGTCTAAAAGCAAAAGACCCTTTTCCTTTTGCTTGTTTCATAAAGTAAGTCCTTAAAACCAAGGAGGGATTCTGTGGCCTTTGATTGCATAGTCTAACTTGAAAAGTAGGTTAGTCATTGTCAAACTCTTCCTTACTGGTTTGTCCAGCATAGCTAATATGTCAGACCCTTTTCACTGGGAGCAACATCTAATTGGCTTGCCCGAGGATTAGATGACTTGGCCACACCAATCAGATACCTGAGATGCTTGTCAGTCTCAGAGCCACGTCATCAACTGTTTACTTACAGCCAGGTCCAGCGAGTGGAAACAATATTTATACACCTTTCGTGTGAACAATCAAAGAGCCTGGTCTACATGTATTTGTGATATTGTAGTTAACGGAACTTATGACATAAGTGGCAAAAATCTAAATCAGTATACACTAAGGCATTATCAACACTGTACTTTGTTATATTGTTAAAATGATGAATGGAAAGACTTAAAGTCAGGACTTACAAAAAGACATTATGGACTTTTTTTTCAAAATTCTGAGCATTTGATTTTATGTAGCACACCAAAATGTTTGGATCCTCAATTTATTTTTCCTTCTTAGTGATTTCTTGTGCATTACAGTATTTCATCCCAAACTTGACTGCTTTCACTCATCAACCCCGTTATAGTTCTGTTAAATAGCCTCTTTCTCTTTTCACCCTTTCCCTCATGAATACTGGCCCAGAAAAGCAATAGATGTCAATGCAAAGACTGCAACACTGCGGCGCTGTCCTGAGCATGCCTTTGATGCTTACAGTTGTTGCTTTAGAGACTATATGAGGACAGACAGCTTTCTGGGATGGTGGTTGTGGTGTAGCAGTTAGGTTTTTGATTTTAGCCAGGTGGCTTTGAATGGTAAAAAGTTTCTCCTTTCCAGTCTTAATGTGCAGTTTTTTGTATGTTGATTCTACTGAGGCAGGTTCTGTTCTATTTGTTTGGGCATGTCAACCACCAAACACAGCAACATTGATTAAACCAATTCCCTTTAGTGCTGCAAATGGTGCAGTAACCTTTAAATAATGAACTTATGATGAAAGAGCAGCAAGTTGTTGAGAGATGGTACAGCACCCAGGCTTTGTTCAGACAGGCGTTTTGTCTTTATTAGCTCATAGAGTGTCCTAAATTGATGTTGGAAAGGGTGGTCTGGATTGGAAAAGACCACAGTCCGGGATTTGAACTTGGGTTGCCCAAAGCTAATTATATATATAATATGCCTTGCCTCTTTTGATCTCAACCGAGTGTCAACTACTGCTACTCACAAATCAGGCAACCAACTGGACCTTATTTATACACGAAACTGCTCTACTGATCATGTTCTGGTTACTCCACTGCACACGTCGGATCACTTCTTCCTCACTCTTAACCTCAACATGATCCCTGACACATCACTTACCCCTCCACATGTCATCTTTCGACGTAACCTACGCACACTTTCACCCTCCCGGCTATCTGCAATGGTTTCATCTTCACTTCCTTCCCCTAAACTGTTTGCATCTTTGGATGCTAACAGTGCTACTGATACTTTCTGCTCCACTCTTACATCTTGTTTAGACACTGTTTGCCCCTTATCTTCCAGGCCAGCCCGTAACACCCCTTCTGCCCCTTGGTTATCTGATGTTCTACGCGAACACCGTTCTAAGCTTAGAGCTTCTGAAAGGGTGTGGCGCAAGTCCAAAAATACTACTGATCTTATTGTGTATCAGTCACTCCTATATTCTTTCTCTGCTAATGTCTCCTCTGCTAAAAGGACATACTACCATAACAAAATTAACAATTTATCTAACTCTCGCATGCTTTTTAAAACATTTTCCTCACTTCTTTGTCCTCCGCCTCCTCCTCCTGCTTCATCTCTAGTAGCTGACGACTTTGCAATGTTTTTCATTAATAAAATTAAATTAAACACATTAGTGCACAATTTTCCACACCACAATCAGTCAAGCTCATATCACCAGCAAACGTAAACTCATTTACATCCTTCTCTTCACTCTCTGAGGCAGAAGTGTCAAAACTCATCCTTTTTAATCACCCTACAACTTGCCCCCTTGATCCAATTCCATCTCATCTCCTTCAAGCCATTTTTCCTGAAGTTGTACCTGCACTCACTCACATCATCAACACTTCCCTCCACACTGGTGTTTTTCCCTCATCATTTAGACAGGCACGTATAACTCCACTACTTAAGAAACCCAACCTCAACTCATCTCTTTTAGTGAACTACAGACCAGTTTCCCTTCTTCCTTTTATTGCAAAAACACTTGAACGAGCTGTGTTCAAACAAGTCTCTACATTTCTCACACACAACAATCTCCTTGACAGCAACCAATCTGGCTTCAGAAATGGACATTCAACTGAGACGGCCTTGCTCTCAGTTGTTGAAGCTCTAAGACTGGCAAGAGCAGAATCTAAATCTTCAGTACTTATCCTGCTTGATCTGTCCGCTGCTTTTGACATGGTTAACCACCAGATCCTCCTATCAACGCTACTGGCGAAAGGCATCTCAGGAACAACACTTCAATGGTTTGAGTCTTACCTATCAGATAGGTCCTTCAAAGTATCTTGGAGAGGTGAGGTGTCCAAATCTCAGCATCTAACTACTGGGGTGCCTCAGGGCTCAGTTCTTGGACCACTTCTCTTCTCTGTCTACATGGCATCATTAGGTTCTGTCATTCAGAAACATGGCTTTTCATACCACTGCTATGCTGATGACACTCAACTCTACCTCTCATTCCATCCTGATGATCCAACGGTAGCTCTTCGCATCTCAGCTTGTCTAACTGACATTTCTTCCTGGATGATGGACCATCACCTTCAACTCAACCTTGCCAAGACAGAACTGCTTGTGATTCCAGCAAACCCATCGTCCATCACAATTTCACCATCAAGTTAGGCACATCAACCATAACTCCTTCAAAAACAGCTAGAAGCCTTGGAGTTATGATTGATGATCAGCTGACTTTCTCAGACCACATTGCTAAAACTGTCCGATCCTGCAGATTTGCTTTATTCAACATCAAGAAGATCATGCCTCCAGGCTGGACTATTGCAATGCCCTCTTGGCAGGTCTTCCAGCCAATTCTATCAAACCTTTACAATTAATTCAGAACGCGGCAGCAAGATTAATTTTTAATGAGCCAAAAAGAATACACGTCACACCTCTGTTTATCAATTTGCACTGGCTTCCAATAGCTGCTCGCATAAAATTCAAGGCATTGATGTTTGCCTACAAAACTACCACTGGCTCTGCACCCATTTACCTAAATTCATTACTTCAGACTTATGTGCCCTCTAGAAGCTTGCGTTCTGCAAGTGAACGTCGCTTGATTGTGCTATCCCAAAGAAGCACAAAGTCACTTTTACGGACTTTTAAATTAAATGTTCCCTTCTGGTGGAATGAACTCCCAAACTCAATCTGAGCAGCTGAGTCCTTAGCCATCTTCAAGAATCGGCTTAAAACACATCTCTTCCATCTTTATTTGACCCTCTAACTTTAACACTCACTATTCTAATTCTATTCTTTAAAAAATCGAACTACCTTTCTATGTATGTGTGTGTGTGTATGTGTAAAGACCTCTAACTAGCTTGCTCTATTCTTTTATTTTTTTATTCTATCTGTTTTTCTTTTTATTTATTATATTAGTTAAAATCCCATGCTACGTGTACTGTGTTAACCTAACTGAGACTTGTTATAGCACTTATATATCATTGCTCTTTTTGTTGTTTTTGATTGCTTCCACTGTCTTCATCTGTAAGTCGCTTTGGATAAAAGCGTCTATTAAATGAATAAATGTAAATGTAATGTAATGTAATATAAAAACAATTTGGTGAAATTTAATTGCAATTTAACTTTTTGTATTTTAAACTGTTTTCTACTTTAATATACTTTAAAATAAAATTTATTCCTGTAGAGCACAGATACATTTTCAGCATCATTATAATTTCAGGTTAAAATAAGTGTTTATTAAAAATATAAATTTTATGTTACAATATACACTACATTCAAAATGCTAGAGTCAGTAAATTTTCTTTCTTTCTTTCTTTTTTAAAGAAATTAATACTTTTATTCATTGTTGAATGGTTAAAAAGCAATAGTAAAACTTACATTGTTAGAAAAGGTTTCTATTCTAAAGAAATTGTTCTTTTTAACTTTTTTTGTGCATCGAAAAATCAAATTATCACAGGTTCCAAAAAATATTAAGAATTAAGTTATAATTATTTCTGAAGGATCATGTGGCACTGAAGACTAAAGTAATGGTCAATAAAAAATCAGTGCAGTGTCACAAAGTATATAGTCAGTGTCACATCAATATAAGAAATTGCAATAATATTTCACAATATTACAGTTTTTATTTCTGTATTTTTGATTAAATAATTAAATAATTACAGCCTTGATGAACATAAGAGACATTAAAAAATCATTAAGAATCAAGGGCAGTGAATATACTCTGGCTGTTCTGTTCTAATGCATTTGTTGAGTCAAGACTTAATCTTTAAGATGATAGTACATTATTAAAATGATATTAATGTTTCCCTGATTATTGTTGTAATCTCGGTTTCATACCTTTAATCTTTTCTGGTCAAATTTTTGACCGTGAATCATTCATGATCTCATGAGGGTGAATTGTTCTCAAAGTGATGAACGCTGTTATGTGCTAACTTTGTATTTTTATTTATTTTTATATTTATATATACTCAATCAGATTTATCTATTGTTGAGCTCTCATCAGGACTCGACAAGTGAAACTCCATTTCCGGTGTTATAAATAACCATCCATTTATTTTAACAGTGTTTCTCGGACCTGTAAAGAGGATGTAGAGTGTTGGTAGAATGAATGACTTGCTTGCTAAGAGGATTTAACGTTAATCTGTTTAGGGTTTCTCCTGTGTCTATTGTGGGTGATGTCATCTCATCCACAGCATGCCTGTCTGTTTGCTGTTGATTTATTGGTTTCTCTTGGTCCACTGTTGATGAGACCGATATAACATTGGCTTCTGGGAAAATCTTTTAATGGCATTGAAAAGGAATTTCATGGCACCAGTGTGGACATCTTCTGATGGTTGTAGGGTAAGAATAGAGAAAAATTTAATTTTCAATCTATATAGCTTTTGATATTGGCCATTATGTATTAGTGTTATTGACTCAACATATTTTTGTTGTAGTATAGGTAGAATATATCCTTATAAGAACTAAACATTATTTTAATTCTGAAATGGTGTTGAATTTGAAGCTGCTAATCATATAATTGCACTATAGCTGACCGTGTGGTCAATTGAGTTTATGGCTTACTGTTAACACCTGTGTGGAAGCTTGGCTGAGGTCACAACAAACCATTTTGTAATGTATTTAATGTAAACTATGGTGTCTGTTCTTCATAAATTGTATCTGTGTTCAGTCTTTTGACCTGATGGCTGTTTGAGATGGATTCTGTTTACAATACTCCATTATCAAAGACGCACGCTAAGCCTGAGGATCCAGGGAAAGTGAAAGGCTTAGCAAATACATCCGTTTTTTTAGGGAAGTGTGAACTGGTTTGCGTAACATTCTTCAAGCACTGTCTACACTATAAATGAGCAGTGGAACTTTATAACTAGCAGAAACTTTACAAACCTCCATTTTTCATAAAGGCCGGGTTAATGAAAATATATTTGTTGTCGATTTATTATATATTGAGCATTTTAAAACAATGTTTTATCTTTTTAATTTTTATTGCTTTCAAGAAAGATTTTATATTTATTTTTTTAAGTTAAATATTTTGCTGATTTATGAATCAGATTCATCGCAGGTTAATCACACGTTAATTTAGGCTGAGAAATTACCCCCAAAAGATGAAGTCATTAATGTGCTGAATAAGAAAAGCATGGAATATACATTACAAAAAGTAGCTTTGGAAATAAATATTTTGATTCAGTATAGATTTTTTGGTAACACTTTAGCGAAAAGGGAACACATTCTCTATTAATTTAGACTTTTTCCCTCAAAAAACTCCTAATTTGCTATTTATTAATAATTAGTAATGTAGTTGTAAAGTTTAGGTGTTGGGTAAGATTAAGTGATCAAAACTATTTTCATACAGAATTAGGCATTAATATGTGCTTTAAAATTACTAACAAACAGACAGTATGCTAGTACTAATATGCATGCTAATAAGCAGTTAATAGTACAAATTGGTCCTTAAAATCAAGTGTTACTGATTTTTTTCTTTCACATAAACATTTAAGGCAGCAATTTACCCATAAATTTGTTCTCAAAAGCTGCATCTGAAATGGCATTTATGTATAAGGTCAGTTGACACTGCAATGACAGACACATCATTGTAAAATCATAATCATTATAATCATTATAATCATTCTCACATTTGCTCTCTAAGTCGACTTACAAGTTTGTACTGAGGCGAGGTATGTTGAAAGCATTAATCATTTTAACCGTGGCTTTAACTGTGGCTTACTATTTTTGGAGTATCCTATGATTTGGGAGCAGTAATCTTATCTTGATTTTAGACCGATATACTGCACACAGAGCAAAAAGTATAGTGACTAAACTTGATCCTATGTATCCCCATTATAACCACAAAGCTGTCTACATTGCAAGTGTGATCTAGTTTTACCGTACTGTGTGAAGACTTTGTTGATTTATAATGGGAATGATCCAGTTTTGTCTTGAAGCCTGCTCTCTCAGAGTACAGTATGTTCCAGTTCACATACTGTCCATCTAAAATTTTATATGAAACGACTGCTTTTCAAATGATCTTTTCTGTTTATCTTTTTCACAAACAAAATTTTCTTATTGATGAAGCAATTTCTCATTTTTGTGCCTTTTTAAAGGAATATTCAAAGTTCAGCGTAAATTGGGTTTGTAGAGTAAAACAGCATTTTTGAATTATTGTTGATTTTCACAAAATAATTTCAACCTGTCCATTGTTTTCTTAAAATAAGTCAACAAACAAACAGGGGAAGTGAATTTGAACCAATTGTTTTGAGGTTTTAAAAGCAGAAAAAAAAGTTCAGTATTTTAGCATTTATGGATTGAATTGTAAGTTTCTCACTAGTGTAGTCACAGTACCAAAATTTCAGTATTCAGTACCGATACCACTGAAAACCCACGGGTCTCGGTACCAATTTCGGTACCAAAGCAAAACACAAAAATATGCAAAAAAAAAAACTTTTTAGCACTAAAAATAAAACCAACCATTCTTTATACTTATTTCTTAATGCAAAAACTATTTGTTTAAAGTTTTTCTACAAGTAATATAATTATTGAAAACAGTAAACAAGTTTCACCCAAATTTAATTTGTCTTTTAATTAATGAAATTTAAACACATTTTATTTTTTGGTAAATAAATAAAGGGGATTTGCTATTAAAATTAAAACATTGAAGAAATATTTTGTGATTTATTTCTTTAAAAAATAAAGTTTTAACTTTTATTTTGATGGGCTACCATGAATACCTTTTATATTGACACTGGTTTTACTCAAATGAAACGGTAAAATGCTTGTGAAGCGTGACTTCAGTTCTGGTGATGTTGTTTGTATTTATGTCCTCAATGAGACGGGAGATGCTGAAATTACCGCAAGCGTCACGCTCTTCTGTCTATGTAGTAAACAAACCCTTCGTCTCTGCCATTCATTCATTCACACAGAGATACAGAACATGCAGGATTCATATTTCAACCAACTTTTGTAGCTTAACATTTACAGATACTGGTCCAATAGGAGATTTGATTAATTTATGCTAACTTTGACAAATTCCATAATAAAATGACTGTCCATAATAAAATGTAAGTTTCATTTTCATGACTTGATTTTGAGATTCCATCCACGTTTTCACCGGGTTGACCGGGCACTCGGTACCACCGGTACCTAAAGAAACCTGGTACCATGACATTTTCATTTTTTTAGTACCGACTTGGTACCGAAGTACCGGGTCTTTTGACAACACTGTTTCTCACTGTAACCTAGATTTGATTTTGTTTGTTTGTTTAAGAAAAGGAAGACGTGGACTGTT
>NC_068394.1:24694942-24715820 GCF_023724105.1 Carassius gibelio | reverse complement strand
GATTATTATTTTAATGGTATCGGACCAGCTCTTAACAAGCCTCTTGAATTATGGGGTTCTCTCTATCCTTTTCCTCATACAGCATCACTGCACTCAGGGCAAGCCCAGTTCATCCCGAACGTACTTCAGATGTAAGTGACTGAGGCCCCCTCATACTTTCAGGGTCCCATTCGCCATTTATAGGCAGAACAGGCACTGCTGTTTGGCACCACTCCAGATGATACCTGTGTGTCAGGAGATAGATTGGCAGGCTCATCAACACCTCACGTCAGCCTGCTCTCCCTCCGCTAGCTAAGTGTTTCTCTCAGAGCGAGTACTTTAAAACAGAGGAGGAAAAACGAAAGCAATTTCAGCAGCACTTGGAGAATGCTCGCTTTGCAAGAGAGTCACTCCAGCCTCTGGTAAACACTCCAGTGGTGATATCAGCCTCTCTGAGTGTTTCCACAAAAAAAAAAAAAAAAAAAAAAAAATGACAGCGAATAAATAACCTGCAGAGAAATGTGCAGAACATAATGTCTCATTTGTAGCCTTCATTTGTCGCTATGGCTGTCAAGCTTCAGTGCTCAGTCTAGAGAGAGCAAGACATGGGTCATTAATGGTATCATTGACGGAAATTAGCATACACTGTTGTTCTGGATGTCAAGTGTCAACATTGGCTTTGTGGATTTTATGGGTCAGGAAAATTGTACACACATATTGTATTATACATCAACAGCAGACTGGAGATACAAACCTGAAATGGATAGATGGAAGTCTTTGGGACTCACTATCACATTGTTCCAATCCAGTATTATTTCACTTTTTCTGTGAAAAGTCAATGTAGTCCAAAACAACTCTGAACCCTATTGACTTTTGAACACAGAGAGAGAGGGGGAGAGAGAGATGGGGGGGGGGGGGGGTCTTTTTTTATTTATTATTAAAAGCAATTTATTTTACCATTAAAAACAACCTCACAAACAAAAACAAATTTTATAACTCAAAAGATTTTCTTAATATATGTCAAAGTGCATCTTCTGCATGGGTTAATTTGGAAGAAAAAAAACGGACACCCTTTTACTGGGTTGTCGATCAGATCAGAATCCACCTCAGCTTCCATATCAGTGCCTTTGGAATGTAGAGGGTGTTAAGATACTTGTATTTTTATTTGGGACTGAGCAATATATGAAAAATAATTGAGAAGGACTTATAGAGGAGGTGACTGGAAAGCTGAAGAGATGATAATGGATTCAAGCTCAGCTTTCTTACAGAGGGAGAGTATTAGCAGTAAACAATCTTGCTGCCTCAATGCTGTGGCATCATCTGACAGTATATGATCCTCCAAAAGACCTTTTGTCAAAACTTCAAAAATATTTTGTGGACTTCTTCTGGGGTGTCCGTTATTGCCTCCCCCCGGAGTACTTTGTTTTCCTCTCAATGAAGGCAGTCAAGGGGTAATCCGTCTGACCTCTATGGTGTAAACCATGAGATTACAAACTGCTCTAAAGTTGCTGTATTCTTCGGACTCTACACCATGGATTAGTTCTGGTCTTGCAATTAAAAAAAACAAAAAAAAACAAAAACAAGATGAGAGTTGATAAGCAAAAAACAAAAAAAACAAAAAAAAACAAAAAAAAAAAATAAAATAAAATAATATATATATATATATATATATATATATATATATATATATATATATATATATATATATATATATATATATATATATATATATATATATTTTTTTTTTTGTTTGTTTTTTTTTTTTTTTTGTACAAAAAAAACAAATTCCAAAAATGTGCATTGTTCATTGGTTCATTTCGCTTAAATTTTAAGTTTCAGTAAATTTACATTTCATCTTCTCCTGGAAGAACAATGTTACTTCTAACTCAGCAGTATTTTCTTTTCCAAGCTGTAGAAGTCCATCTAGAAGTTGAACAGTTGCTTCAAAATTACAAGGTTGTGCACTATATAAATCTTTATTAAAAACATTATATCTTTCTTTTCAGTTATTTATTTTCAATTTAACAGTTTGAGGTAATTTATGTTCTTCTTTTCTTAAATCTTCTTCTCCAATGATTAGAGGAAAGTTTTTGAAGAATCCATACTGTTTAGCTAAATAAATTTCCCATGAATAGATGTGTTATGGCTCCTATCTTCATACAAATTCTTTAGAAGCAAGTTATACTTTGCTGCTGCTGCGGTTTAACTTAAGAATTTGCTGCTTTGACAAAAACTGCAAAAAATAAAACTGCAGAAAAGTTTTGTACGGTGACATTCTCTCCCTCCATTCTCCCCAAAAGATAAAAAAAAAAAAAACATTATACAAAGGACACCTTTCAACAATATATTATTAATAATTATATTAGGAAGTGTTCTGTGTTATAGACATAGCTACAGCAACATACTGCAAAATATAACTGTTAAAATTCTCCCTCTGTTATCCACTTGAACATATATCCTATCAAGTCGTGCACCAGAAACTTTGTTAGCATGAATTTTTAACCATGTACAGTATATTAATTGGAAAAGCCTCTCTCCATATTTAAAAGATGTAAAAAATCAAAAATACTGAACAATGGTTTTGAGAGTTACAGCGTGAGAAATTAAGTGAGGCTGGCCATGATTGCTACTCATAGTGTAATCAAGAGTACAATTAAAATTACCAGCTAAAATTATTATTCTATTATTTGGAATTTCTGAGATGACATCTTTTAACTTTTTAACTTTCTACACCATCATTCAGAGCATCAACATTAATAAGAGAAAACTATTATCTGCTTTTTATTTTCAAACCTATACAGACCTATACCAAAACAATATTTTTTTCCGCTCTATGGGATCCATTAACATTTAGACATCCAAAATTCAAGAATGTTATAGTGCTTACATCAAAAACTGCTTCAAATCTGTAAATAAAGCCTCAATTTTTGGTTTAGGAACTCCTTTGGATTCATCGAGAAAGTCACTTATTTGTTTTATTGTAAACACAAATTACAAATAAATGATTCCATTCTTTCAGCATCCTCTCCATCCGACAGACTACCTAAACTCTTTAGATCATTCCCTGAATCATTTTCAGAATGAGAATATCCTGAACTCATAGTGGACATCTGAATGTAGCTTTTCACAGCTGTTTCACTTTCACCATCCACTTCAGTATCTTTTATTCCCATTTGTTCTTTTTCTGATCGTTTTTCATCATTGTTTACTATTGACATGGATTTTTCCCAAACACCATATTGATTTTGATTGCTTCAGCACTATCATCATTTTCTGTGTTCAATTAAACTCAGTTCAAATTTATTTATATAGCGCTTTTTACAATACAAATCATTGCAAAGCAGCTTTGCACAAAATTGATGTTTCTATACTATTTAGTAGTAGATTATCGGTGGTGACCCAGTGCCTTTATTTAACGTCACATCTTTTTGCTTTAAAAGCGCTGTTTCAACGTCAGGGACGTATTCATTTTCTTGGCCAACATCTTGTTCGGTTATTTTTGAATGAGATGGCTTGTTTGTTTATTTGGTAACATTGGCTTAGCATGTCTCTGTTCTCCGCACAAAAAAACAAAAACAAAACACAGCATTTGATCAGAGCAAATAAAGATTGTATAATCTTTGGCCTTATTTTTTAGTTTCACGGCCTAGCTAAGCAGATCTTGTTGCACATTTAATATCATGTATATATCGCCGAAAAGACAAGACGTGCTCGATATCTGGATATTTCAGACCTAACAGGATCATCTTTATAAAAACTGTTAAGTTTACCATATCTTTCTAGCACTGCCTGAATAACTTTGTTCTTAATGAATGGACAATTAAATTAAATTAAATTTAAATTAAATTTAAAATTACATTTATGCATTTAGCAGATGCTTTTATCCAAAGTGACTTATAAAAAAAACATTCAATATACTATGTTATTTTATCACTACTAGTAAAAACGTGTAATTAAGTGTAATTCCACGTCCAAAAAATAATCAACCATTTGAACACTGGCAAGACAAACAACTACAGCTTTCTTCATTCTAGAAGCTGACTTAATATGTAGCCCACCAACCTGTTCAATAACTGCAACCAACACATCTTCCACAGATATGGAGTCATCTGGCATGCACTTCAATCCATGTCTGAGAGTCAAGAGTGTTCGACAGCAGTAGTTCTTAATCCTAGTTCCTGTGACCCTTTGCTTTGCGCATTTTGTATGTTTCTCTTATTACTTCATATGTCTATTCCATTCAACCGTAAGTGCCCTGCAAAGTGGACATCACAGGATATTCTGCCATGATTCCAGTTTGAAAGGAGTGTAAATGTTCCATTAAAGGGGCATTCAAATCTGCAAGATGTGACAGCTAGGCAAATATCATGATTACGGTTAAATACATTTTCACACTTCTGTAGTAAGTTTCGTCCATGACGATGCAGGCGATGGTGTAGCACAAATCTGTGTTCTTAAGTGAAGTAAACTTCAGCTGGTTTCCTGTGTGCAGGGAATAGAGAGTGTTATTTAATTATCTTGAGGTTATTTCCAGATAATCCTAAAGAGATCGTTCACCCTAAAATGAGAATTACCCCATGATTTATTCATCCTCAAGCCATTCTAGGTGTATATGACTTTCTTCTTTCAAAAGAATACAATCTGAGTTATATTAAAACATGTCCTGGAACTCCCATGCTTTATAATTGCATTGACTGGCTGTTTATGTTCAAAAGTCAAGTAAAATGCATCCATCCATTATAAAAGGTGCTCCACACTACTTTGGAGGGTTAAAACAATCTAAACCGTAATCTCTAGCTTCCCCTTAACTATTGTATGCAGGTTCACAAGGGAGTGGTGTTCCATCAGAAGACGTAGGACATAGACGTAGCATAAGCTTCCTTGAGATTATGCTAGTCTTGCTAGGACTCAATTTGGTTTACAGCAAAGGAAAACTAGTCTCCTCTTATATTACATCGAAATCCTCAGACATTTTTCTATAAAAAAATATTGTCTTAAACTTCTAATCCATGGCCAGTGTTTTGTTTTGCTCTCTTCTCTGTGCTTCTTGACTTGAGAATCAGAGTGTGTTTCAACCATGGAACACTTTAATAAACAACTCAGGAACCAAGAGACAGTGATAACACACCTAATCATAATGGAGATCAGACCAATAGTAAGGCCCCATCCACACAGATATGCGTTTGGCTGTATACGCATACATTTATTACATCATAGAGGCATTTCATCCACACTGATCTGGCATTTTGGGAGAGCGAAACCGATATTTTTTTAAAGCTGGTGCCAGAGTGGATAAATCTGAAAATGCCATTCTTTAGCTAAATTCAGGGAATTTGTATATTTTCTGAAACAATAACGTCATTAGCCAACGTCTTGCCCCTAGTCAGACACTGCTACTTCACGTAACAGCAACAAAAACATGGACGTTTGCCTTTTTATTAACTAACATTAACACAATGTATTGTATCATGTTCGTTTGTATTCCGCACGCAAGGTTTATGCGCATAGTCCAAGTCTTCTTCTCCAATTTTTGTGATTACGATACTGGTCTGGCATGTATAGTAAATTGTTTTGTGTTGGTTTCATATGGATGCATATATTTCTTGAGACGTGGGGAAAAATAATCAGATAAGGAAAGCTCTGGCTTCATGTGACAATGAAACTGAAACAGATCACAAAACACACAGAACATTACAGAACTGCCATCTCATCCCTGTATGTTGTGTTGAATAAAAAAAAAAAAAAAAATCACCAAAGAAATAAACAAATTAAGCAGCACTAAGAACAGCTTTCTCCTGAAGAGGATGCAAAAAGCCTGTGTTTGTGTAAGTCAATGGCTGGGTTGGAGAAACGCTGCTGCTAAGGGGTGTTTGAGGACAGGGATATATTGGGATCCCTGAAATTTAAACTAACCACTTACCCAGTGATTGGGTAATACAGAAAAAAAAAAAAAAAAAAACTAAAAAAAAAAGATCAGACAGACTAAAAATGAAAGAATAAGAAAAAATAAAACTGCATGTTTTATAGTGAAGGTCTATCACTCTCTGAAGGCATAATACTTCCACTGTGTGTTTTAGAGGAATAATAAGATTAGTACTCCACTTTAGTAATATCACCTTGTCATACTACGAATTGAATGAGGTGATGTAAATGACTCTTTATGTGACACTTCCTGCTTGAATGCTTGCACAATTTAGTTGTTTATTGTTAGTGCGTGACACACCAGTTAGCTTTACAAGCCCTGAAATATTGTCAGATTTGTGCATTACAATACAAATGATGATAATGGCTCTACAGAGATATTAGTTCCAGAAAACACAAGTGAAGAAATGACTATTCCCAGTTATATTCTGCATACACCATTAAGTGGATCTTTAAGTAAATGCCTTTCTGCATCATGGAATCACACCGTTTGCCAAATTCTGTCTGGAAGAGTCAAATCCGGTAATGGAAATGAAAATCAATATAGATTTCAGCCATTACAGAAATATACTCACTGACTGAAATGAAGCATAGCATTCCCTGATGCTGTCTAAGGATACAGTGGATTTAACCATGGAAAATGCTTTTGTAATTCAAAAGAATGTACCATTGCCTACAGTGTGAACAATCTGAATATAAACCTGTGATGACTGTATACTTCAGGCAATAATTAAATAATGTGAGTGCTGTTTGACTGAATATCAGCGTGGCTGTGATTTGGCTGTATGCACAAGGCTATGCAGTTTGTAAAATGATTGGTGTTACTGAGCAACGCATAGACTGGCAGCTTGTCTGGAGTGTTGCAAACACAGACAAATGGAGTAATACAAACAGTGAAGATTCACAGTAGTGCAATACACTCTTCAGAACTGTTGGTGGACCGCATGTCCAACAGTTGTATAGCCCTGACCTGTTTCAACATTGTTAGTAGCCTGAATGAAAGAAAATGATACATACAATTACATAAATACATAGTGTACGTCATGTTCCAAACTCTTAAATTGTTAATGAAAGTAACCCAATTTGAGATGTTTTGAAACCCATTTTGAGTTTAATAAAATGTAGCGAAATAGGTTGACTTATTCTAGTTAATTTTTAAAGGAATAATGTGTTATTTTTACTTCATACTTCACACTTAATATTTAAGTTAATATTTCTAGATTTATTTAAATTAAAATCTTGAAATCCTGTACACAACCATTGTATGCATCTTTATTTATTTATTTATTTTATTATTTTTATTATTATTATTATTATTATTTATTTATTTATTTATTTTTTGGATGAATGCAATTGTTATTTTTGTTCAAGCATACCCTTAAACTCATTTAACAAACATAAAAAAAAAAATAATAATAATAATAATAATAAAAAAAAAACAATTTTCCGTTGAAATCGTGCTGGCTCTCGTGCTGGTGTGTTGCTGATATCTAAGCTGTTGGAATGATGTTTGGAGGAGGAAATGTTTATCTCAAGCTGAAAGATATAGGTATAAAATATTTTAACATCCAAACCAATAAAATCCAGTATTATTACAAAATAAAAAATTTATAATCTGTTTATACAGGACAACAGGCATTTCTTTCCTGTTTTTCTCTCTATGTGAAATGGCCAATGCTGACAGATATTTCTGTCCTGTATGTAATGTAATATATATTTAATGTATGTTATATATATATATATATATATATATATATATATATATATATATATATATATATATATATATATATATATATATATATATAGTATAGTATTTATCAGTAAATACTAAAATATTTCCCATTTTCCACTCTCTGTTTACTCCTTGATCACTGGTGCTAGAAACCCCGTCCTGAGCAATAAAGAGTGATTAAAAAACAGGTACTCCACTTTTCTGCTCCGCTTCCATATTTTGCACAGCTCACCAAATGATCTGGAAAACAGACAACTGATACAAACAGTGAAACTTACTACTGTCTTTAAACTAAATATCAGCTCTCTTGGTATCCATTCAAAGGAACTAGCAAGTTAAGGCCACTCTGTGTCAAATGTATTGATTTAGGCAAATTGCAATATTTAAGTGATATTTGTTTATTTATTTTAATAGAATATGTCAGTGTTTATTATAAAAATTGGGCACACCATTCCATCAATTCCTGATGGCAAAAATCAAGCCCTAATATACATTTGTTTTTTCTTGTTTGTTAAGCCATTTGACTCACATATACATATATACATCATAATAACGATTTACATTTCATGTTGTCTTTAAAATGCAAAGTTATTATTATTATTATTATTTTCTGATAATTTTCTGTGCATAGTTTCAGTTTCCTAGTATTTATCTAACTGTGATTATATAAATGATAAAAGAAAAAATGGATGTAATGGGACATATGCTGTACACTGTGCCACTTTAGTGAAGTGCTGCTCTTATGTGAAACACAGAAATTAAGGAGCTGTAGATTGGCTCAGTGGGTAAATAGCTTGGGTAAATAGCTAGTGAGTATTGCTTGCTTTTCTAAGGTCTGAATTATCTGAAATAGTCATTAAGTTACTGAAATCTGATCTAAACTTCCTCTTGCTCTTCCTTTTCCTCTTCCTCTTCCTCTTTTTTCTTCTTCTTCTTCTTCTTCTTCTTCTTCTTCTTCTTCTTTTTCTTCTTCTGATACCAAATTAACATGGTTACATGGTAATCATAATAGAATCATGCTAGTAACATGCTAATCATGCTAGAATCATGCTAGCAACATGCTAGTAACTGGCTAATCATGCTAGAAACATTCTAGCAATTTGTTAATCATGCTAGAAACATGCCAACAAAATGCTAGTAAATTAATCATGATACAAAATGCTAGTAATTTGCTAATTATGTTAACAAAATGTTAACACAATGGTAGTGACATGTGAATCATGCCAGAATCATGATAGTAACATGCTAATCATGTTAGAAACGTTAATAACTTGTCAATCGTTAACAAAATCTCAACACCATGCTTGTAACATGCTAATCATGTTAGCAACATGTTAATAACTTGCTAATTAAGCTAGTAACATGTTGACCATGTTTGAAACATGCTAGTAACATGTTAATCATGCTAAAAAATATGTTTTACATTATTAATCTTTTTTTTCTGACACCTGCGTGTCATTATCTTTCGAGAAAATTATCCCCATTAAAGAGAGCCCAGAGTTACCATAATCCGTCATGAGATCCAACGATATTGTTCATAATGCTATAACATATAAAACCCAATGGGCGCGCTTCAGGCACAGCGGGACAAATTATTAAACCCATGAATTGAAGAAATCTCTATTGAACACTTGGCAAGCAGAATGATGTACCTAGAATGTATGTATATATATATATATATATATATATATATATATATATATATATATATATATATATATATATATATATATATATATAATTAGGTATCATTTTAAAGCTTAAAAATTAAAATTTCACATGCATCAAACCATTTTGATAAACTCCTAACCAGTGCTGTTTAGTTCCTCTAAACCGTAGTGTACAGCCGGCAGGCGCCCTCTAGCAAAGAAAAACATATTAAGCATATTTCTCAAAATATCTACCTTAATCAACACAAAATAGGTGTCGTTTAAAAGCTTGGAGTCTGACCTTGTGGTTTGAGTAATTCCTGAGTAGTGCTGAGTTATTTGCTGATAAATAGAAGAAATATGTTTTCATAATTTATGAAAAATGTTTTTGTGCCATGTACTGTAATATGTCAGAAACACCATACAGCTCAGATAGTTATTTGTCATATGTCATTTGAAAGGTCTCATCAAGTAGAATAAAATAATTATATTTTCTAAGGCTTTCACTAAACTTGACTATACCTACTTTATTACTCTTTATGAGCCATTATTTTTCTTTATGAGCCATTATTTTTGTGTATGGCACTCTGAAAATAACAGTTTTTAAAATTATTTCAAGGAGTGAAGAGCTTAACAAAAAAGACTCTTTTGATACAAAATACTAACTTTTGGATACTTTATGCTATCACCACAAAATGCAATTGTATCAGATATAGCTAACATGCTGGGGAATAATTTTCCTCCTACCTTATTTATTTCCTGAGATATTGCATGTCAAATAAGACAGATATGAAATAGACAAATATTTCTTACATTTTTACCAGACATATCTCAGCAGGAGAATGTCCAAATGAATTTAATGTATTATTATTATTATTATTTTAATTTTTTTCACTGAAAGTACAGAAAGCTTTCTATTGAAAGATACTGACCTTTTGACTCTCCTTGATACAGTCTTTAGTCATTATTTTTAAGTATGTGAGAAAAAAAAAAAAAAAAAAAACCTTAAATTTAGTGAGGCAAAAATGGCCTCAGGATTTAAGCGGTTAAGACTGTTAATTCACTGAAAATATAATTAAAACTATTTAACTTTCAAACTACTTAAAACTGAAAACTTTCAGATTGCAAGCTATTAAAACATTTTTAAACTTTCTAGCTACTAGCTACTTCTCTATAAAATTTTTAATCTAGCTAGTATTGTTATTGCTTACAGTACATACATATTTTAGCATAACCAGAGGTTAAAGCAAACAAGTAAAATAGCATAAATGCTCTCTCATGTTTGTTTGTTGCTAGATTAGATTGTTGATTCCCTACCATATATGATTGCACTGTGGTGGTGCTCTTTGAGAAGATCATTTGTGGAAAAGAAAAGTATATTATGTTTTCCATAATAATTTACCTTGCAAGCCATAATAAATAATATAGTCAAACCATGAATAAATGCAACATTTGCCATCAGCTGCCGTCCATTACATTTCATTCCATCAGTAACAAATTTCAAATGTCACGACATCATTGCCATAGTTTTACTAGTGCCATTTGTGTCATTGTTTATTCACACTCACATAATTCCATGCCCATATGACTTTCTTTCTTCCATAAAACACAAAATTATGACTAACTACTTTATTTGCGCAATTACAATAAACAGAAACTAGCACTTTCAAACTTTAAAAAAGAGACAGAAACGCATCAAAAAGTAATCAATATGACAGCCCAAGTCATTATTCACTTTCTAATAAAATCACATAAATATCACCTTTTGTGTTCTATGAATACAAAGAGAGTCATGCAGTTTTGAAATGACATGAAGGATATGATGACAGGATTTGTTTTCAGTAAACTATTCCTTTAGGCCTCTACATACTGACAGACAAACCTTTATTTATTTTTTTCTTCCCCTGTTGGACACATGTTTCCTCCATTAAAATTACCAAACTAACTAATTAATCTCATCCACTTATTTTTCAACCATGCACATTTGAAAGCATAAATTAATTATCTTATTTAGTAATGCTTATTTAATATTGTTTATTCATGTATTGTTTTGCTCTTAGTATGGTGAAAAGGGCTCTTGTTCAATTTCAGTGATGCACATTTCTTAGAATTGAATGATAAAACAGCACACCATATCACAACAACTCATATGGCCATATCATGGAATGTTTAGGGGCCCTATTTTAACGATCTAAAGGCAAAGTGTAAAGTGCACGGCGCAGGTGCACTCAGGGTGTGTCCAAATCCACTCTTGCCATTTTAACGACGGAAAAACGGTCCTTGCGACGGGCGCATTTTTGGAATGGGTTGACCTTATTCTCTTAATGAGTAATTGGTGTAACATTCAATACACCACTCAGAGTGTCATCTCTCATTTCCTTTAAGAGAAAAATGCGCTCGCACCAGGGCGGATCGTTATTTACAAGGCGGAATTTGTTGGCGGAAAAGCTGAACGCTTCTCAAGCAAAGAAACGGATCTGGTCGTGCGCAAAGTTAAATTGCGCAAGCAGATCATCTACGGGACAAGCATGAATCCACCAAAGCTCCACATGATGAGTCAGTTAATATATAGTATATGTGTGTGTACTGGCATGATTGTTCAATTAATTAGCCAATTTCATTCATCATTATAAGTAGTAATAGGCTGGATTGCAGATAGGTAGCCTAATTTTAATACATGCAATGACTATCCACCATTACAGTTTTATATTTATGTAGCCTACACAATAGCATTATTTTATACTGTAATCCTTTTGTTTTTAATATTTAGCATGTTATTAATTATAAATATTTGACCAGGTTTGAGTTGGTCTATGGCGCTGTCTATTTTCAGCTCCTTAAAATAGCAATTGCACCAGCAATGCACCTGAACACACCTCTTTTTTTAGACCAACAGTCATTGGGCGCAAAATAATTTGTTAATTAAACGACGTGACGCTGGATGGGAAAAAAGGCAGCATTGCACCGGTTGTATGATAGGGCCCCAGGAGTCCAATTCTATATGGGATATATTTTATTTTATGCTGTTATGAAATGTGATAATAATCTAAAATTAGGCCAAGAAGAACAACAGAATACTGAACCTGTCATCCTTGAAAGTTTCACACAATGACATACCATTCAAAAGCCATAATAACTTGAATAAATATAGCAGCTGAACAAAGCTTGGGAATAGTTTGGACGATTGACTGAAAGCATTATACCATTTTGAAACTAGAAATCAGCCATCTTGTAATACAAAAATACAAGCTAATTTACATTAGCTTTCTATTTTCAGAATATGTAGTGGTAAACATGATTCTAAGATGCTATAGGAACAACGACATAGTTGCTATCTATATCGTAAATCCCTACATATGTAATTGTGTTGCTCAGAAAACTAAATTCCCATTTAACCTGATTGACATTGATATTTACTCACTAGAGACTGTTCATATTTACATAACAACATTTAAATCTATAACAGCAATCCATCCATGACACAAAACCATTTATTAATATTGAAAGTGATAATGTAAATTAATAAAGAGTCAGTGGCTTTGCAACATATTGAATTTCAATCTATTTTCTGTTAATTTACATTTAAACATTATGATTTAGTAATGGCCCCCGGTAGAGTCACCCTATTAAACCCATATTCTCTAGATCTGCTCTGTCAGACATGCATTCAAGCTCACTGTCTGGCGGGGTCGGATTAACCATATGGACACTGGTTATGTGTTCAGGGGCACCATGTCCAGAGTGGGTATATCTACATCCATGGGGACATAAATGGCTGCAAAAATGCATCCAAATATGCATGCATTGTCTTTTTTTATTTGGGGGGGGGGGTGATTTTAGGGTTCCATTACTTTCAAAATACCAATATAACACATGATTATGCTACTCATTTCAGGTCTCACTTTAATTTAGGGACCAATTCTCACTATTAATTAAATAATAACTAAGACTTCTGCCTCAGTAAACTCCTAATTTGCTGCTTATTAGTAGTTAGAAAGGTAGTTGTTAATAAGTTTAGGTATTGGGGATAATTAAGGATGCAGGAGATTGTCATGCAGAATATGTGGTTTATAAACACTATTAAACAACCAATATGCTATAAAAGGCATGTTAATAAGCACAAATTAATATTGAGAATTGGTCTCTGTATTAAAGTGTTAACATTATGAATAGTTGGGTATTTGTTTATGAATGGGTAGGATTAAGGGATCTAAAATATGGTCATGCAGAATAAGGCATTAATATTTTTTTATAAGTTCTAATGAACACTGATATGCATGCAAATAAGTTGATGGTAAGAATTTGTCCTTAAACGAAAGTCTTACCTACATTCCTTGAAAATTTGTATTTGGCCAATTATTTCCATTGTCCCCAAATGCATATTGAAGCAAATGACAATAAAACGGTACATTTGTCCTCACAAGCCTTCAAGGTTTAAGTTCATGCATTCCAAACTGTGTTTCTCAATATCTCTAAACCACTATAACGCCTACTTATTTTTCCTCCCTGTCATGCCAAATCATTGTCAAAATATTTGTGCTCTGCAATTCTATGTAAAAAGCCTGATGACAAAAAGATGACTAGTGAGGCCAATTTTTAAGCAAACAAATTTGAGCAAAATCTGTGGAGAAGTGAAGCTATTGCTTTAGAAACAAACCTTGACAACGCTAATGCACTCAGAGAGAAATGCCGGCCCGGTTTTTACCACCTCGTCTCCATATTTAGAAACCTTTTATGCCCGGCTAGGTTGTCTGCTGCTCCCAGACTGAATAATGTGTAGGAGTGGTAAATTGGCTTTCCGGTTAAAACCTTTATCACATGGTATGTTCATTTTTTATTTTTTTTTATTTTTTTTGGTGGCTATGAATGCTATACCAGTAATGACTGTTCAAATACAGCACATTTCTGTATTTTTTAGTTCAAGTGTGTCAGTTATGAAATTGTACTGAGCAGATTTTTTTTGTGTGTGTGTGTGTGATTTTTTTGTGTGTGTGTGTGTGCAATGAAACGCAAAAAGACTGATGAAGAGGCATCATAACCCAGAACACTCTTGAGGTCACGAATCTTCGCAAACAATCACATGTAGTAGGCATCTCTATGTTATAATACCCTTAGGTTCAACAACCTAAGGTTAAGATATTATTATAGCGTATTTGTGTTCTTAAACACATACAGTGCACAGAGGTTAAAGCTATTGCTGTATGTGGGTTTGTGAGCATCTGTGTAGACTTGGTCTTTAATACTGCAGTTTTAAATCACACACTGCGTTGCATTTCTAAAGCTATTTGCTTCTGAACTGTAACTGGAACAAATGCTGATTATTTCTTTTTTTTTTAAATTCTCATTTTAGGGATCCGAATCAGCCAGTTCCACAAGACACCAAATTCATCCACACAAAGCCTAACCGCTTCGAGGAAGTGGCTTGGTCTAAATACAACCCCAAAGACCAGCTCTACTTACACATTGGATTGAAGCCAAGGGTGAGAGATCACTATCGTGCAACTAAGGTTGCCTTCTGGTTAGAACTGGTACCTCATCTTCATAACATCAATGAACTCTTTCAATACGTCTCGACCACGACTAAGATACCTCCTCAGGATACCACGCCATTCCCGTACACCAAGAGACTAAGTAAAACATGGCCGTCCACCACACGCCATCCTGGTGTTCCTCCCGCCAACACCAAACAAACTACAGACCAGCGTAAAGGCAACGATCTGGGCGATGACTCTGCGGTGGTTATTGAGACAAAGCGAGACTACTCCACTGAGCTCAGTGTGACCATTGCGGTGGGTGCTTCTCTCCTGTTCCTCAACATCCTGGCCTTTGCAGCACTCTACTACAAGAAGGATAAGCGGCGACATGAATCCAACCGACGTGGGCCCAGCCCGCAGCGGAACTCTGCGGCAGCTACCGTAGCGGCGGCTAACGCTAATGACATAGCACATTTGCAGAGTGAGGAGATGATGTCGTTCCAGATGAAACAGCAGCAGATGGAACACGAGCACCATCATGAGTGCGATTCTCTGCCAGCCCGCGATACACTTCGTCTTACCTGCCCAGCTGATTACACACTTACTCTGCGACGTTCGCCTGATGACATCCCACTCATGACACCAAGTACCATATCAATGATTCCTAACTCTCTGCCTGGAATGCAGCCCCTGCACAATTTTAACACGTTCGGAGGTAGTCAGAACAGTACCAACCTGCCCCATGGGCACTCCACCACCAGGGTATAACTTTGTGCTATGCACTGAAAGATCAGAACTATAGGACATGGTCTGCTAAGGCATCGGGGGTTGAGTACATTTGTTTGTCATGGTGTCAAACTGTGCTGACTTTGTTCCACTCTGAGACTTACCTTGGTGGATGAGATGTTATTTTCCTATGAAGCCTTCTTGCAGAATATATCAAAGTCAAATATGACCTACTTGCGAAAAAAATGAATGTTACTAAAGTAATACTTTATTTGGAGTCAAGCTTGTTTAGGGCAAGGGACTTTACACCAAAAGATGAGAACTCTTTCTGAAGGACTATTTTGCTTGCGTAGACGACATATACTACATAAACGACAGAGAGCTTGAAGGATCTGACGAAGCTTTGTATGTGCCATACCATATGTCATATACCAAGAGCAACAATGAGAGCAATGTTATTATAATATATTTCAGACGAACACATTCATATTATTTTCCGAGTGTTGTCACATACCGAACCTGTGGACTGAACTGAAAAATCCCAGCCTGAAATGTAATTATAACAAAACTTTGTAAAGGTGACAAAATGTAAATACTTGTGAGTCAAATACAAATATTAAAATAATTACAAAAGCTTTTACTGTTGTTTAGTTCAAAATATGACTATTATGAGCTTACGCTTTTGTTAAGGTGCGGTGTAAATATACCAATCATTATCTTTTCTTTTTCTTTTTGAAATTGTCTGTGCTAAACAGCCTTTACACCTGAAAAAATAAATAAAGGACAAGACAGTATTCTTATTCCAAAGTCTCTAAATATCCATTTCAGTCATCTGAGTGTTCCTTTGTCCCAATGTTTGATGAATATTGCATGTTTGATTGCTGCTTTACATTTGATAACCCCATACCTTGACCTCATACAGATATTAAAAATAAAATGTTGCTTCTTATTAAATTACAGTGGTGGGTGAAGTTGCCTATTCAAGCTGTTCAGAGAGTAGTTGTAAGTTTTTTTTTTTTTTTTTTTTTTTTTTTTTTTTGTTGATTTGATGGAGGAAGGTGGAATTGATGTAAATCAGGGCAACTTCTACCTACAACCAATTTGTTTTACCTGCATAAATATCTATATTTTTTACTACTTGGAATTTTTTTTTTTTTTTTTCTGTATAATCACTGCCTGAGCTTCAGATGTGACCAGCATTGTATAATTAAAAAATATCTATAAATAAATAACACAGGCAGTGGATTTGGGTATCTATATTAGTTGGATTTGTTTGTAAAGAAGTATATGTTAGATATTTCTATTTGTAACATGCTAGCAATATGTAAAGTATTGTGCCAGGCTTGTGATACTTTGGGTTAAAATGTAAGTGAATGAGTGTAAATACAAATAATTATGATTACTATAAATACAAACAAAGGAAAAAAAAAACTGATATTTTCCAGTTCTGCATCCTATAACAAAGATGTTGAAAGCGCAAGAAATAATTTAAAAATAAATGAGTTTATAATGTTACATTTGTATATTAAACCAGTTCATGATTCATGTTAGCCCTTGGTTTGTTACCTGTCAGTACAACAAGGATCAAATGTAGGGTTCTAAATAATAGTTTGTCTTATATTGTTTGCAGTTTTTGCCTTAAGTGATAGATGATATTTCTGGCTGGACACCTGTATAAAAATTTTCTGCCGCATTTTTAATAAAATATCACAGTATTTTCTAAAAACAGTGTCTTCAGATTTGTTGACTTTTTGTTGAACTTAAATGGAAAAACTTATATGCACCCTGTATGTGATATCAATATGTAGCTGATAGCATTGGTACAAATTTTAATGCATTTTAAATGGAAAATACATTTGACTTACCTTACTATATTGGATAAGTCATTAAAATAGGTTCCACTCCATTTTGCTTTGAAATAAATTTTACTAACCTTAAGGCTACAGCCCTTTTTTTTCAATGCCAGTGCCCTCTGCATGTATTGTTAATTGTAGATGATCTATTTTCGAAAATCAGTAATTGTTATGGTTTTTACAAGATAAACTGATGGCTTCTGTTCTTTGAAAAGTTCATGATAATGTCAAGCAAAGCCAAATCAATTATATAGCAGTAGGGGGCAGAAAACTAAAGCTTATGCTTGCTTTATTTGACTTCCCTACTACGCTCTCTTCTCTTAAGAAATACAACCTTTGTCTGTACTTTCAAGGAGACACAAAACCAGTAATGTTCTGTAGTCACTGGCTCCTATACCAACATATGACAGCTGAGAACAAATAAACACACATAAATGCCTGCTATTCAATTTCTTTTGCACCCCATCCCTCTTGACAAGTGATATGAACAGTATTTCTCATTAACATTCTGTGAACAGACAAACAGCTCTGCTGTTCTTGACACCTCTGTCCTTCAGGTTCAATCAATTCTCCTAATTATTATTATTATTATTAGTAGTAGTAGTAGTAGTATCATCATATTCTTTCCTTTCTTTCTTTCTTTCTAACATGGCTATATGCACACACACATTTATTTATTTAGATTACGATTGAAATTGATCAGCTGTTCTGCAGGTGGTCCTCAAATATTTCCCTTAATGCCGGTTCATCTGTTCGTCATTTGCTAGAGCAATCTCTCATTTTACAACCTGCAGTTCCTTTTTGTTAAACTGCCAATTCAGATTTTCAGATAAGCTAAGACGGGGTGTAGAAAGTTTTGAATTTGTAAAGTCTTCCATTTGCCTTTTAATGTAGATATTGAAGCTTTATGTTTGTAGCATGTTGCATCAGTGATGAAAGAGTAAACCATCAACAAAAGTCAAAGAGTTGTCCTGAAGCTCACTAGTTTCTCAATGGTTACTCAATGGTTGTATGTGCCATACAGAAACACTCAAATGAGAGTAGAGCAGGGCGTTGGGAGAGGAAATCACTTTCACAGTTTTTTACTTCATTGAGTTCTCAAATCAGAGTTATCAACTCCAGCAATCTAGCCACTGGAACTTCAGAACACTAAATTGAATTCTAAATTGTTTAGTCAGAGCAACTGACTTTGTGATTGGTTACGATAGCTGGAAGAGAGAGAGAGAGAAGAGAGAGAGAGAGAGAGAGAGAGAGAGAGAGAGAGAGAGAGAGAGAGATGAAAATTAAAGGCACAATACATAAAGTTGAGCCTTGCATGTTCCCCAGTAGGAATCAGCATTGAGTTCATCTAGAGGTGCAATAAATTGCTTTGAAATTCTGCCACTCACTTTCATTGCTTTTATTGATCTTTCCTAAAATTACGGTAGTAAATTAGCTTTTGAGTTAAAACTGAAATGACAGGAGAAGAAAAACAAAAGCTTAAATAGTTATTTGCAGTTACTCAAGCGTGATAGATGCCCTTATACATTCCATAGAGTATGCTGAGTCTTTCAGGGATTGAAAGTCAGACATGGAATTTAATGGATTCTTTGAACCTAGCAAAATTTAATGGCACAATCTCTCAGCAAAGAGAGGGCAATGGCACCTTGTGCTTTCATAATGCATAATACATTTAAAAACTTAATGGCAAGCTAATATTAGTCTTTTCTGGGTCTGCTACAGATATTAATGTGAATATAATTAATTACAAGAGAATTAACAAAATTTTAAATAATTACATATCAAGTGCATGCAGTTGTTTATTACACTACACATTCGTCACATTGTAATTACATTGCAATCCCAATGTAATAAAAAAAATAACTTTAAAAATAATATATCCATACAGTATATAACAGTGTTACAAGTTTTATCAAATTCATTTCCTATAAGGGCTTGACAGTAACACCCGCCAACCTGCCAGATATGGGTGGATTACACCTGTGACGAGTAACAAGGTCACTATTACTAGCCACTTTGGTGGGTTGAATTTTCTGTACAGTAACTGAGCTTGACATTAAAGTTGCTAAAAAAGGACGTTATTTTGTGTATTTGGTGTAATGAAAAGTGTTAATGGGGTTTAAGGTTAAAAAAACACACACTGTAAAAAATAAGTGTAATTTTAACTGTAAAATTTTGTAAAAACGCTACGGAAAAAACTGATAATAGGTTAACAGTAAGTTCCCGTACTATATACAGGGAAAAACTGTAAAAGATCTAACAAAGCATTTAATGTAAATTTACAGTAAAATTCTGTTAATTATACAGCTTTTAGAAGTAAAAAAAGAACAAATCAATGTATAATTTACAGTCTAAAACTGTAAACTGATATTCCCAGAATTCCCTGCGTGACACTCCACGTTTGAAAGTATTTTGTTTAAATAATCATGTTTTTAAATAGTTCTTGTTATCAGTTATGTACATTTGAGCTTTATGTTACATCTTCTGTTGCTTAATGAAAGTTTTTTGCATTATTTAAGTATCACATGTGTTACCATGATGGTGTTTTGTGTTTCCATAAATGTGCACCTTCTATATGTTAATATATACTTCTGCTTGTGGTGAAGCTACTTGTGATGAGCTTTGATACTTCATGTGGCTTTCTCTTATACAGTACCATCTTTATTATTATGGTGGTTGTCAGTATTTTCAAGGTACAAAACAGATTTAATTTTGTGTGTTGTTGAATTTACTGGTTTATATTCACATTTTCTTGTTTGTAAATTACAGCTTTATATTGTAAAATTAACAGTTTTTGACGTAAATGTGTTTACAGTTTTCTGTATTTTTACAAAATTATTCTGGCAACCACAGCTGCCAAAAAGTTTTTGTAAAAACAACAAGAAATTTTTTACAGTGCATATTTTCCACATAATGTACATTATTGTTTCTCCTCTATGCCCTGACCTTTCTGAAATCCATTGTTTTTTTACAAAAGTCATTGGTCTAAAAAGCAAGGTGTGCTCAGATTGGCTTGCTATCCAGTACATTGTGATTGGCCAAACGCCTCAAGCATGTGATGGAAATGTTACACCCCTCATCATACTGTTATGGCCTATCCTGGTCAGAACACCAGTGCAACAGGACAAAAACAATAAAACCCATTACAAACAAGGCCATTGTTGCATCCAGTGGGGGCATAATTACTGATTATACTGACTTAAATTGTCATTTTACGCATTGTGTATCAGGCCGCGTAAAAATAAAACCATGTCTGCATTTGTGATCGGAGAATTGACAAACAAGTGCTACTCCACACTGTTCTAAATATGTGTTTGAATCATCAGTGGCAAAATCTTATATATAAAAAAAAAAAAAAAAAAAAAATCAGTAAGAAGCGCCAGACTGTCCTTGCAAAGAGTGAGGGAAGGCCAGTGGTTTGAGTGAGGAACGGCTGGTGGATTCAACGAAGGAGCAGCCAGGCGCTTGCAGCAACCACATGTGATAACCTTGGGCTGGACTCTGCTTTGTCCATGGTGAATGCCGATCCAGCGACCAGCA
>NC_068394.1:24669377-24694442 GCF_023724105.1 Carassius gibelio | reverse complement strand
AAATATACAGGTGCAGGTCATATAATTAGAATATCATCCAAAAGTTGATTTATTTCACTAATTCCATTCCAAGTGAATCTTGTATATTATATTAAAGGTCCCGTTCTTCGTGATCCCATGTTTTAAACTTTAGTTAGTGTGTAATATTGTTAGAGTATAAATAATATCTGTAAAATTCTAAAGCTCAAAGTTCAATGCCAAGCAAAATATTTTATTTAACTGTATTCACCTACAAAAACGACCCGTTTGGACTACAGCCGGCTAGTTCCTGTAGTAATGACGTCACTAAAACAGTTTTTTGACTAACCTCCGCGCACATGAATACGCAAAAAGGTGGGCGTGGCCTTTGTGCCCTCCGACAGAAAAAAGGAAGAGCTGCGTTTGTGTTTGTCGCCATGTCGTCGAAACGCTGTTATTTTTAATATTTTAATATTTTTATTATGTCATCTTTGTTTGGTTTTCCCAGGGACATTGTACTTGGAGATTAATGGTTACAATTTATGTTTAACTAATTTCCCGAAAATTATAATCCACAAGTAAAACTATGTGCAGCACATTTTTTCTGAGGACAGCCTCCTCAATCTCAATCAGTTTAATGCCCGATTTTCACAAAGATTATTCCTGAAAGATGGAGCAGATCACTCTTTATCTGGAGAAGGCGTTGTTTATGGACCACAACCGGTAGGTGTATTTTTATTTTATAAGTTGGTGCATTTAACAGTTTCTGTAACTTATTACACAAAAGGCAACACTGTTTAGCTTTGTTAACTAGATGTTAGGACTGTGCAAAAAAAATCTAATGCGATTTCATGCGCATCTCATCAGTAAAAACGCCCCTGTGATTATAAGTGCATCTCCAGCACATGCTCCTGCCCACTTGCTTCTCAAAACTATTCCAAAACTAGACCAATTGTGTTTCCAGGAAGGCCGCGTGCACTCAGCTGCTGTCAAATCACAACACAGGAACCGCTGGCCCAATCAGAACTCGTTAAGTATTTCTGAAGGAGGGACTTTATAGAACAAGGAAGTCATCAGCCCGTTTTTATGACAGTGAAAACAGCGGTATACAGATAGGTGAATTGTATGAAAAATACTGTTTTTTTTACGCGCAAAACATGAACACATCTTACATTTGATACTGTAAACACAATCAAAGCTGCAAAAAAGCGCGAAAAACAGGACCTTTAATTCATTACACACAGACTGATATATTTCAAATGCTTATTTATTTTAATTTTGATGATTATAACTGACAACTGAGGAAAATCCCAATTCAGTATCTCAGAAAATTAGAATATTGTGAAAAGGTTCAATATTGAAGACACCTAGTACCACACTCTAATCAGCTAATTAACTCAAAACACCTGCAAAGGCCTTTAAATGTTCTCTCAGTCTAGTTCTGTAGGCTACACAATCATGGGGAAGACTGCTGACTTCACAGTTGTCCAAAAGACGACCATTGACACCTTGCACAGGGAGGGAAAGACACAAATGGCCATTGCTAAAGAGGCTGGTTGTTTACAGAGGTATGTGTCCAAGCATAAGATTCACAAAGAGTGGACTGCAGCTGGAGTCAGTGGTTCAAGAACCACTACAGACAGACGTATGCAAGACATGGGTTTCAGCTGTCGCATTCCTTGTGTCAAGCCACTCTTGAACAACAGACAGCATCTAAAGACAAAAAGGACTGGACTGCTGCTGAGTGGTCCAAAGTTATGTTCTCTGATGAAAGTATATATTTGAATTTCCTTTGGAAATCAAGGTTCCAGAGTCTGGAGGAAGAGAGGAGAGTCACACAATCCACATTGCTTGAGGTCTAGTGTAAAGTTTCCACAGTCAGTGATGGTTTGGGGTGCCATGTCATCTGCTGGTGTTGGTCCACTGTGTTTTCTGAGGTCCAAGGTCAACACAGCCGTATACCAGGAAGTTTTAGAGCATTTCATGCTTCCTGCTGCTAAACAACTTTGTGGAGATGGAGATTTCATTTTCCAACAGGACTTGGCACCTGCACACAATGCCAAAGCTACCAGTACCTGGTTTAAGGACCATGGTATCCCTGTTTTTAATTGGCCAGCAAACTTGCCCGACCTTAACCCCATAGAAAATCTATGGGGTATTGTGTAGAGGAAGATGCGATATGCCAGACCCAACAATGCAGAAGAGCTGACGGCCACTATCAGAGCAACCTGGGCTCTCATAACACCTGAGCAGTGCCACATCTGATCGACTCCATGCCACGCCGCATTGCTGCAGTAATTCAGGCAAAATGAGCCCCAACTAAGTATTGAGTGCTTTACATGCTCATACTTTTCATGCTCATACTTTTCAGTTGGCCAAATTTTCAAAAAATCATTTCTTTGTATTGGTTTTAAGTTATATTCTAATTTTCTGAGATACTGAGTTTGGGATTTTCCTTAGTTGTCAGTTATAATCATCAAAATTAAAAGAAATAAACATTTGAAATGAATCAGTATGTGTGTAATGAATGAATATAATATACAAGTTTCACTTTTTGAATGGAATTAGTGAAATAAATAAACTTTTTGATGATATTCTAATTATATCACCAGCACCTGTAGAATGGAGTATAAATAGAGGAGGTACAGTTAGGTAAACTATGAAAATGCACAGCAGAGAATGGTAAGCTATAGAGCAAATTAAAACTGCAGGACAGAAAACAGGTAATTTCACGCAATATTCCGATAGTGAGTTTTAGACTAATGTCAGACTATATTATTGAGATAATCAAGAAAGATTTATTATGTGACCTGTTTAGAACGCCACAGTGTTCAGACGCGAGCTTGTCGCCTGCCCTAACTACCATTTCATATCGAGTCCAGGTCTCTGTACACCATGTGTTTCTATGGCAGGCTATTTCCGAGAGATATCTGAATCAGCAGCTGGTTAGTCCCGATTTAACACAATGCGCTCCCATGATCTGAAAAATCTGCCGTTTACATTCAAGCAGCATGTTTGATAACAAGGTGTGTTTACTGTTGTTGTTTATTAATGTGGTTAGTAAACATGCAATCATAAAACCATCATCTTGATCTCATCTAACCATCATCTTCATCTCGCCTATGTTTTCTTTTATTTCCGACACGGCAACAATATTACAATAGTAAGAAAGAGAGCGTCTATAAAACACCAACCTGTTCCAGTTATTAGGTGACCATGAATCGTAATGCATCGTTTCTCAGCCAAAGCGATTAATATCCAAATATCCGATGCGTTGCAATCGATTTTCAATCTATCGACCAGACATGATTTACAGTATATTCCATAGACAGATGAGCAGCTTCATAGTGAAAGAACACAACAGTTCGGACGGACGCGAAGAATGACTAACGTTTATAACGCAGCGCACGTCTGTATCAACGATTTGTACGCGAACACTTTGATCGGTTACATCCAGTTGTCGGCGCGACAAATACTAGTGAGGTCCGATTCGCGAACGAGTCGTTCTTTTTGAATCGGTTCTTTTTTTATTCATTTGAACCTATTTTTAAAGCGTTTTTAAATCACTTTACAATTCACTCCACATTTCAATCTCGAAAGGAAGCTGAAGATAGGCGCTTACCAAATTTACCTTAGTAACCAGTCTCTGACAAAATAGGCTAGTCAATATAGTTATGGTTAGGCCTACTGAAACAAAACTGTAACTTTAAATAAGTAGCCAAATCACCAAAAAAAAAAAATAATAATAATAATACTAATAATAACAATAATAATAATAATAATAATAATAAACCTTTGGAAGGGTTTTGTTTGAAGATGTCAATGTGATTTTACAGCAGCCTAACAATGAATGTAACAATAAAAACTCTAATCTCCAACATAAATTCCCATTAGATAACATGAACAACACAGCACTTAACCTTATCAATAACATAGTTACAGTCAGTACTAGTATTACCTAACTAAAAGCCTACTTAAACAGAAACAATAAAAAGTATTTCGGAGACATTGGTGAATCGGTTCACGAATCGTTCGAACGAACCGACTCGCTGACAGACTCGGACTCCCCAAAGCTAAATACATTTGCTACATTGACTGGCGTTCATTCATAAGCCCCGCCCCCTCTGACTGCCCGCCGGTCTGTTGTCCAGTAGTAAGCGATATTCAAATAAGCTTGTCCACTTCAACAAACCGGATTTCTTCTTACATAAGAGGCACATGCGTATGCATTCTCCGCTCAATTACTTACAGTCACTATTTATTAATGCGGATTGTGAGTGCTTGTGTAATTCACTACTAGTCCAGTGGCTCAGAAACTGTTTCTAAAGTCTGATATGCAACGATGTTCTACTGCCAGCAGTACATTTTTTAGAGATATCATTAAGATCATTCTGTAAACATTTAGTTCTCTTTTTTTTTTTTTCGTTTAATTAAAATAATTAGTTCCTCTTCCAATGGTTTGTTCCAAACACTAGTTCTTGGCAGTATTTTATGTAATCATGATTAAACAAATCCAGTTCTTCAAAGCAGTGTTGGCAATATTACTGGCTAGAATGCTAATACAAGTTGAGCACACTTGACTGGCTGACATTATGATAGCTGATTTTACCTGGAATTTAATTATTATGCAGTTTAGTGATATGCTCAGATTTGTATGCTGTCTAAACCCCCATACTGTTGTGTTCACACTTCCTTCCAAAATAAATATTTAACATGTGCCATAACCAGACGCTCATGCATCTGTTCAGTGAAAATCTCACAGTTCTATCAAAATTTGTCTAAAATTCCAACACATTCTTTTTGGGTTTAAAGACCATTTCCAGTCTCACACTCCATTATAGTGCATAGAGCATGGATGCAGTGTGAAGCTTTCGGACAAAAGCAATGGAGGGCATCAGTGTTTTGTTTGCCTCTTTCCACCACAATGCATCAGGAACAATGGGACAACTCTTGTGACCCCTTCTGAAATAAAAGGCTGCTGAATCTCAAAGAGCAGCTTTTCTCCTATTGTTTGAAGGCCTGGTGCACTATTGATGAGACAATATAAGGTTTAGAAGCATTTGCTCCTAGTTGATAAAACAAGAACAGCCACAATACTATTACTATTATATTGATAAAGTAAGTAATAAAAGTTTTCATCCATTGCTCTTCACGCTTTGGCACTTGACCAGCAGTAATTCGATTTGCTGCCATATTACTAATGGTCCACCACTTATAATCACAGAATTAACATTTACATCCTGATGTTTCAACGGGTTTATGAGTAAAATGGATTGATTGATATTGCATCTTCATATGCGTCCTACAAACATAAATAATTCAAAATTCATGCTTAAAACAAGATTTGCATGCATATGCAATGTACGAAATGAATGCAAGATTTTTAGAAGTTGAAAAAAAAAAGAAAAAAAAGGTCATTGGACTATTTTCTTACAATAAAATAATGTCTTCCTTCAAATCTAGCAATTTCTCGAAAATATTTATGCTCTATAATTGTACATTTAATGGTGCAAATATATATATATATATATATATATATATATATATACATATATATATATATATATATATATATATATATATATATATATATATATATATATATATATATATATATATACATGTGTATATACATGTATATATATATATATATATATATATATATATATGTGTGTGTGTGTGTGTGTGTGTGTGTGTGTGTGTGTGTGTGTGTGTGTATATATATATATATATATATATATATATATATATATATATATATATATATATATATATTAGGAGAGGACAAATAAATGTATTTTTAATTAAGAGCTATAATTCTAGCAGCTCTTCTTAGTGATGGTTCAAACGAATTGGTGAATTGGTTCCTTTAAATGAATACATCACATTAATTATACAATATGTCAGTAAAATGATTTAATCGTTAAAATGATGACAAAGCTGTGATATGCATTTGGTTTATTCACCCAATTTTCTACTTTCACAAAAAGCTAGAATGTAAGCTTATGACATATACAGTAGCCTCAACACAAATCATTTGGTTCAACCCACAAATCCAGGCCACTGGCACCTATTTAGAAATGAAATTGTAGCATCTGTCCCATGGCATATATTTCATTATTAGGTCTTTTGTACGTGGTCTTTTTCATCCCATGCTCCTCTGGTGATGTTGTACCTCAGAGACCCAGCTTGAGAGACTCACCCATCTCTTTGTCTGTCATTCATCAGAACAAGTTTTAGGCTGCTGGGACAGAGGCGGCCAGGTTCCCACAGAGGTGTGGTTTATCGGCTAGGTAAGTTAACCGTTCCTAAGTACTGATGTTTGATAAGAGCAAGCGAGTCACAGCAAAGCCAACAAAGAGTGACTTTGTCAGTTCTGTCTCATAGACCCAAAATGCCTTTTATTCAGGGGGACAAAAGGTGGATTTTCTTCCTCTGTAATCTGTAGCTATACATTGGATACTCTAGCCGGAGCTAAGAGTGCTCTGTTAATCCTTCACTTATATAACGGGCATTTAGACCATAACACCTAAGCTTGTACTGTATAGAAAGGAGATTTTAGAGATTTTTTTTTTCTTCTTCTTTTTTTTTACTGCACTAAGCTGCATTTTAAAACCACAAATCGCTCTCAGCGTAGTTTCTGTTAGCATATAAAGCACTTTTCTTTGGCCTGCTCTTCCATGTTTTCCTACTGACTTAGCTTTCAGCCCATACAGAAAGAAAATATATTCCTTAGACATTAACAATCCATATATTAAATTATTAAATGTATATACATCTACAGAATTAACTCTGGATACTTCTTTTATTAGCATGTACTATTTCTTGTCAAGATTTTAAACCTGGTTTTAAAACCTCAGAACGATCTCGAAGTAGAAAGAGCTGCTAAAGTCTGATTTTGTGATGGCTGTGCTTCAGAATGAAATTATTATAATCTTAATTCAAGAGATGAAGCTTTTTGAAAGTCTGACAGTTATTAATGTTGTGTCCTACTGTAAGCTTATCCCTGCATGGTTTCCAAAGTAATTTCCCTAACACTGATTATATATTGTGTAAAATTTTTAAATATATTAAGTAATACATAGAGAAAATACGTAATGTATGTAATTTTATATTCAATAAAGCATTTTATAAAATAAAGATGTTCATGTGATAAAATGTTTTTGTGTTATAAACACACACACACACACACACACACACGTTTGTGAGAATATATGTGCTATGTATGTGCATTATTTGTACACAATTACAAAAAATTACAATCTTATAGTGATTTTATACTCACCGTGTTGCCATGACTTTAACAAGACTTCCAGTTGTCTAATTTATTTTCAGTAAAAACATTTTTCCTTGTTTTATTAAAAAATAGCTTCTTTTTTGTCTTCATTGCTATATATTTCTAAATGTATCTATATCCATACATGGTGCATGTGTATATTAAACACTATTTCCCATACAGTGAAGCATTTTATTTACTATATTGCATTATATTTTCAAGTATATTCCCATATATTTTTGATTTGTGTAAGGTTGATATCCTCAGAAATCATGTTTAAACTGCATTCTCCAGCCATGAGGTGCAGTAACTGATGGCAGATGGAGACTGTTGGCATTTGTACCCGGCTGGCGCCCAGACTGAGTCATGGAAAGCTCGGTGTGAGGCACAAACAGCTCGCACTTGACACTTTAAACCAACCATGCAGTACGATATTATAACCAGACTCAAAAAAAAAAAACTAATTTCTTGATATAGTGGATTAGTGCAAATAATTGCGTATGATGTTGTATAAGAATCATTGTAAGGTTGCCTTGGTTGTGTTATCTAATGCCCTTGGAGGTGTTTGCATCCCTTTTTGCTTATTACTTGAATTCAAGAGCTAGACTTTTCAAGCGGATTGTCTGTAAGACAGCAGATCCAAAGCAGATGAGCAGAAATCCTCAGGGAACATCGGCTTTGAGTTCTGTATTAGCGCACTAAATTTCCAGTGAATTCAATCCTTGTCTGAGATGTGAGATTACCACAGCAGGTTGTAAAGTAAATCAAGCCCTCACGTTAGTTTTGTCTGGTTGTCCACTGACAAAGGGGTCAAACCCCAGGCAAGATACTGGGAAAATAGTGTCATCCAAGTTTCAATAGCAATTTCTAATACCGTATTTTTCGGACTATAAGTCGCACCTGAGTATAAGTCGCATCAGTCCAAAAATACGTCATGATGAGGAAAATAACATATATAAGTCGCACTGGACTATAAGTTGCATTTATTTAGAACCAAGAACCAAGAGAAAACATTACCGTCTACAGCCGTGAGAGGGCGCTCTATGTTTTCAGTGTAGACTACAGGAGCACTGAGCAGCATTAGAGCGCCCTCTCACGGCTGGAGACGGTAATGTTTTCTATTGGTTCATATCTCTTAGTTCATTTCTCTTGGTTCGTGTCAAATGAATTCTGATAAACAAGTCGCACCTGACTATAAGTTGCAGGACCAGCCAAACTATGAAAAAAAGTGTGACTTATAGTCCGGAAAATACGGTACTAAATCATCTCTATTTAGGGCTTTTTAGATGTTCTTTATTTAGTGCCCCTTTATAGTGAGCAAATACATCCTTCTGGAGCCCAACAGAACAAGCTGAAGGCATACATTTATTTATGTGTTTTTGTTTGTTTGACATTATTCTTTTGTATATTTTATTGTACGTCCTCTGTAGAAGACATCAGGACTCGGTTATAAAGAAAACAAGGCAAGACAATCAAGGCATTTATCAGTTTTTAGGTTTAAGGCGACACTCTACATTATTTCCACTAGCTGTTTTGTTGAAATCACAGACAAATGCCCGAAATTGGAGGCAAATTGGTGCTCATTCATATGTGTGACAATCGCACAGTGTGTGTTATCAAATAAAATAAAATAAAATAAAAGTTACGCCTTCTTTCTTTGCGTGAACATTTGGGCGACGTTATGCAAATCTTCATGTGGAGGTGTGTTAGAATGAGCCGTTTTAGGTAGGAGTGGTTGATTTAACTTTTATAAAGAATATCTCTTCGGATTTGAGACTTTAAGTCTTTGCAACTACAGATCTTTTTTTTTTTTTTTCTACACCAGGGTCTTGTAACAATCCACAGAGAAAGAAAAAATGTAATCACATCATACTGTATGACCCCTTTAAGTCCTGTAAGCTGAAAGGTGGGGCATCCATGGATCGGATTTGTTGGTCCAACACATCCCAGAGATACTCCGTCAGATTGAGATCTGGGGAATATGGAAGCCAAGGCAACACCTTAAACTCTTCGTCATGTTCCTGAAACAATTTCCTAACAATATTTGCAGTGTGTCTGGGTACATCATGCTGAAAGAGGCCACTTCCATCAGAGAAGACCATTGCCATGAAGGGGTGTACTTGCCTCTGTCTGCCTGCCTGCCTCCTTCCCATAGTCCCATCATGCTTCCTGCTGCCATCGCTTCCCCAGACAAACAACGCAATGCACCCGACCATCCACCAGATCAAAAAGTAAGAGTGATCCATCAGACCATGGAACCTTTTTCCACTGCTTCATGGTCCAGTTTGGTCACTTGCTCATTGTAGGTACTTCCTGTGGTGAACAGGGGTCATCATGGGCCCTCTGACCGGTCTGTGGCTATACAGCCCCATACACAGTAAACTGCAATGCAATGTGTGTTCTGAGATTTTTATTATGGCCAGCACTAAGTTTTTCAACAGTTTGAAGTACAGTAGCTCTTCTGTGTGAATGGACCGGACTGGCCTGCCTTTGCTCCCCATGTGCATCAATAAGCCTGAAGCACTCATGACCCTCACACCGGTTAGATCTCCTTCCATGCATCACTTTTAATAGATACTAGTAACCACTGCATATCGGGAACACCCCACAACATGTTTTTTTTTTTTTTTTTTCAGTTTCTAACAAATGCAATTCAAGAACAGACAGTTCACTTGCTGCCTAATGCATCCCACCTCGTGACAGGTGTGCCTGTAATGAGATAATCAATGTTATTCACTTCACATGTCAGTGGTTTTAATATTATCAGTGTATAAACTATCTGGGTTTTTTTTTTAGATAAGCATGTTTTAATGCTTACATGCAAAACATATTATATTATATTATATTTCAAACATAATTCAGCATGTGTTACAGTAATCTTTTGTCACAACGAGGTTTTCATCTGTTATGGTAATAGAAATGTCCATTCCTCTTGAAAGGAGTTTTGTCACACTTTATATTTCTGCTTCCCCGTCTCACTGATGACGCAGATGTGCTGTGAAGGGGAAGAAATCGTTTACGTGAGTCAAGCGATAAATGAAGCAGAAAATAAAGCTGTAGAAGTATGTTTGCTTCTGTGTGACAGAAAGATGTTTTCCATCATATTTACAGCTGGAGGAGGGACTTTTACTCATGATGTGTGAGGCTGATTAGAGTTTCTAGGAAAGATAAATGCTGTGCTGTATGCCAGAATTAATCTGGATGTTCACCAAGTCCCACTCAGTGCTCAGTGATGACGTTCAAGCTGCAGGTTAAGATAACTGTGAGTATATATATATATATATATATATATATATATATATATATATATATATATATATATATATTCCTTTTTTCTTTTTGTTTTTTTCTTTTTTTACAGTTACTGGCTATAGTTTGCTGGTTGTGCTATATTTGGATGCATTTGAATGTAGTCCTGCCCAAAATTCAGTCAATGTTGTTAAGTTGGGCTACTCCAAGGGCTCAACTGATAAATGGCATATCTACATCATCTGAACCTATTTTAGGAGGAGTGAGCATGAAGGGCCGTAAGCTGATTGTAGAAAAAAGTATGAATGCAATTTTACAAATTCAGACAAATTAGCCACCAATTCTCAAGAATAAAAAAAATAAATAAATAAAATTAATGTTATGATTTGTCATTACAATGTGTTTTTTCTGTGGCTCCAGAAATAAATGCCATGTTATACCTGTTTAAAGGCTTGTTCACACCAAGAACGGTAACTATAATAAATACAATGATAATTATATTGGCATCCACACCAACACACCATTATGTTTATTATAAGTGTAAACTGTCATTTTAAATTCTCAAGCTCTTTTTAAATGATTCAAATTGCATCATTAATGTTCCTGTGGCCCAGTGGTAGAGCATTGCGTTAGCAGCACAAAAGGTTGTGGGTTCAATTCCCAGGGAACATGTTATGTATATATATATATTTTTTTTTTTGCATGAATGCATTGTAAGTTACTTTGGATAAAAGTGTCTGCTAAATGCATACATTTAAAATGCATCATTCCTGTGTTGTTGTTATAGCTGTGATGTGGACTTCCCTATTCTCATAGAATTAGAACAAAAATTAAAACCTTATAGTTTTCGTTGTCATTAAAGCAATCATCCTTGGTGAAACTGGGTCTTAAGACTACCTTGAAAGATATTTCTGTTCCATGGTTTCTATTCTGTCTGCCTGTGTTTTCTCCCTATGTTTGAGTTTGTTTCCATAGTTACTAATTATGTTTACATGGTTTCTGATTGTATTCACCTGTGACTGGTTGAGTTCCTCATTTACCTCTGTATATATCTAGCCATGTGGTTCTCTTCAGTTTGTCAGTTTGTGTCTTTGTTGCTGTTTTATTTATTTAAAATAGAGCCGTGATCTTACATTGAGGTCTCTGAAGTACTCGTTGTAGTCTAGAGCGTAACCCACCACAAAACGATTAGGAATGACAAATCCAACATCTGCAAAAAAAAAAAAACATAAATAACCAGATCACTCTAATCACAGTCATGTTCAAATAATCACTCTATTCCCTGTGTTTTATTGTGATTCAACGCAATATCACGGCTCATTTCTGCCGGCCAGAAGTAGTGTTAAAGCACCCTTGAACACTCACAGTCTGGGAGCTCCGCCGCCCCGTGAGGAACCCTCTTCACCAGAAGACTGAGTGAGGAGACGCAGGAACACATTAACATCGCTGACAAAACACTCCTAACCTCCATTAGATCTCATTCAAAATAATGAAAATGTCAAGATCTGCCCCTCTAGATTTGTAGATTCATTCTCAGGCTGCGCATCCTCTTACATTGGTTTAAAGTAATTCCTCTGATCTCACCCTGCAACTTTAACCATTTTGGGCTGGAAAGTCTCCACGTGCTGTAGAAGGGCTCTCATGGTCTTTCCTGTGTCCACTATTGCCTGTGAGGAAATTAATTCATTTAAGATTACACTGGGATGGATATGTGGTGCTACATGAGACAAAAGCTCTGTTCTAATAAGCTGGCTATTTACATTTTGTCTTCCAGTGGAGTTCTGCAGGTGGGTTTGCTTATAAATGATTATTTGTACTATACATAGAGAGCAATTTTGTGAACCATAACAATCTCTTTCTTCACATGAATTGAACTGATTTCAAAAGAGTTTGATGTTACGAAGCTAACGATACAATACTCAAGTTAGCATAAACGGTATATCAGAATTTGGGGTTGCTGAGAGTAGTTAATGTTTAAGAGTAGTTAAAGAAGTCTTAATGTCCTTATGGTTAGAGAGTTGGACTCATAACCCAAAGGTTGTGGGTTCGAGTCTTGTTCCGGCATGGATTGTAGGAGGGGGGAGTTCACGCTGTGTTTGTCTGTATATTCACTTTGTTTGGGATAAATGCAGAGTACTAATTCTGAGTATGGGTCACCATACATTATTACAGTTTAATAACGTTTCTATTTTAATATATTTTACATGTATTCTGTGATAGAAAAGTTTTCTTTAGTGTTTCATGATCTTTCAGAAATCATTCTAAAATGCTGAGTTGGTGCTCAAGAAACATTTTTATTGTTATCATTTGAAAGTAATTGTCCTGCTGTTTTATTTTGGAAATCATGATACCTTTTTTTTTTTTTTTTGGATTCTTTGATAAACCAAAAATGTAGATGAACAGCTTATTTGAAATATAAATCTTTAACATTATACATGTCTTCACTGTCATTTTTGTCCAATTGAATCCATCCATGCAAAACAAAATGATTAAAGCAAATAAATAAACTAATAAATAAATAGATGCACACACACATTGAAAGCATCCATGTCCACTTTGTCCTCCATCTTTCAGTTTTCACTGAGCTCACTGCAATGCATTCTGACAGCTCTACACAGCTCAGCATCTCTACAGTGCAGCTTTATTATGATGCCTTTTATAACAGAGCTCATTTTTCAGAGTGAGAGAAAATTAGTGTTTAACTTACAAATGAACCATACAGTATAGAAGAACAGTGAAACACAACTTTTAATGAGAGAATATAAAAGTTAACAAAACTGACTGGGGTTATGGGGAAAAAAGATCAACAGCACTGTTTGTACTTAATGCAACAGCACATGTGATGGAGTGATCTACATGGGTGATTTCAGACTGGAAAATATCTGTTGTGAAATCTGATCTGAAAGGAAAATACCTTTCTACTCTATTGTTTTCCAGAAAGAAACCAGACTACCCTGCACATGTGCCATGGTTCATAAAATAACTCTGTTTGCTTCTCTCTTGTACTTTTATTTCAGCTGGCTTTTTATTTTTTTTATTCTTTTTCCATGATCAGGCTTTCAGAATATCATTAGCAATTATTCTGTTCATTTAAAGAATGCATCTGCATACACACACACACACACTGTCAGGATCCTGCCCTGACAGCCCTGTCCATCTTGTCTCTGTTTCATGTTTCTTTGTTTGTTTTGTGTCTAAGCACATGGTTCTGTCTTTGTTCATGTCTGCCACGTGCTCCTCTTGTCCCACCTCTTTGTTACCCCTGGTCACACCCTCTTGTTTAGCCCTTGTCTGCTTGATTGTTTTCACCTGATCCTCATGTGTACTGCACTATATATTGGGCTTTCTTTCCTTGTGTCTCTGCTGGTTCGTTTTTGGTGTTTACTGGTTTCTTGGGCCAGAATTGATCCTTTTGATCTTGCTCAAGTTGTTTTTGATCTCTTGTCTAGTTTATCAATATCCTTGGTTACTTTTTTACTTTTAGTTCTATCTAGTTCTTGTTTTTTGATTGTCCACATCCTAATCTAGTTTTTGTTTTTACCCTTAGATTTAGGGTTTCATTTACTCAGTTTGAGAGTGCAGTTCCTTTTTGGATCTTGGCTTTTTGTTTAAAACTCTGATTTATTTCTTTGGATAATGTTGTTTATTTTGCCTTTTTGTTTACTCTTTATTTTCAATTGTGTTTTTCATTTTTGAGTCTAGTCTTGTTTTTGTGTATTGTCCTGTCTTGCCCCACTCAGATTTCCTGGCCACTGAATCCCAATGCCTGGAAGCAGCTCACCTCTCTCGAGTCTCTACCTGGCGACTAGTCTGGTGACATTGGAGTTTCACTTGAAGCTACGGGTTTCCTGTGTCTACCTGGTCCTTCCTCTGGAGCTGCCTACTCTGTGCTTGGGCCCGTGGTCATCTTGGACTGTCTCAGTGGTCATCCCTCCTGCCCGTATTGTCTGCCCTGCCCGTCTGTTTGAACTGTTTCACTGCAAATCCCCCAACTTTTCCAGTCTTCATCTTGTTAATAAAATACCCTTGTCTGCTCATTCTGCATTTGGGTCCCATTTCTTGCAGATCCCTGACACACACACACACACACACACACACACTTACCTCCACAATCAAGACATTCTGTGTGGCATGTTGGGAGGAAAACACATAGAAAAAGTGTCAGAATTTAGAGATTGCAAAACATTTTACCCCCCCCCCCCACACAAAATAAAAAGTTACTGTAACACTTTAATATAGGGTCCAATTCACACTAATAACTAGTTGCTTATTAGCATGTCTATTCTTAACATATTGGCTGTTTATTAGTGCTTATAAAGTACATATAATGCATGACATCCATAATCCTACCCAATACCCTAAACTTAATAACTACCTTATAAACTATTAATAAGCATCAAATAAGGAGTTAATTGAGGCAAAATTCATAGTTAATGGTTAGTTAATAGTGAGAATTGGACCCTAAAATAAAGTTACATACAATGTTACATACTGTCTTTAGTACAATAATTGTCATGTAAACATACCCTAGGAAAAGAAATTCCAACTCTGTTCAACTAGCCACCATGTGATTTGAGGTATCATTCATGTTTTAGCCATCTGGGTTTGTTCAAATCACTAACCCTAAACTGTGTATGTACAATAGTGCCATATAATTATTATACAGCTGTTTTATTTTATTTTATTATTATGAACAATAATAATGGTACAATACCTTGCCTTTCAGCACAGAGAGGTCATCTGGTCCAATTATGTGCATATCTTCAGTGGACTGGTCATTCTGTAGAACACACAGTGGGGAAAACACAGAGACAGACGTTAAAAGCCCCCTGCTGTGACCCTGTCAGCACATATGATGGGCACATACAGTCTCTATAGACAAGAGCACCACGAACACAAGCAACTGCCATACGCCCCACAGAAGCTGCTTTTGTCTGATGAGACAATTGGGTTGCGTCCTCTGCTCAGGGTCAAGTAGATCTTCTGTGAAGGGGTGAAGTGGCTCTTCTGTGCCTGAGATTAATGTTCAGGGTTGGTTGTTTTCAGACAGGAAGTGGAGCCCCTGGCTGATGGACTGGAGGCTCCTCAGGAGCCCATGAGTAAAACAGCCGGCTATGAAGACCCATCCATCCACGACAGAACAATTGGACCTTTACTGTATTCTCAGAGAGGATTCTGTCTGTGTATTCCATTTTTCAGTAATTTTGTTGTGTGTTTTATTGTAAAAAAAAAAAAAAAAAAAAAATTGTACTTATATATATATATATATATACTTTTTTAATATATATTGTATTTATCTATATTATTTCAGTTTATTGCATTTCAAGCATTTATTCATTTATTTTATTTATTTATTTTTATTGTTTTGGGGATTGTCCATTGTCTTAAAGATTCAAACCCAAACTTATGTTGGGGACAGAGCATTCATGCATTCATTCTCTGAAAATTTGCATGAAAATTAACTCACTTTTATTTATTATTATTATTATTATTACTATTATTTTGATTTTTTTGCAGTCAAACAATTAATCAAAAATACACCGTTAATTTGTCTGATGTTGATGCACTGATCTATTCCTAATAATGAATGAATGAATTCTATCCAATAACCAAATGCCTAATATATTTTTATGCCTATAATGCGTACTTTATATTTTTGCTAATGTAGTAAATCATATATCATCCTCGCATTCCAGCATTTTCGTCTGGGCAATACATTTACTGTGCACAGCAGAAATAGTACAGTAGCATGGAAATATGTTATTCTTAGCACATGCACGCACTTTTCTGAATAACATGCACATAGAATTTGAGCGCCATCTGCTGATCACAGACGATCACTGACACTTGGTGTTTACAAAATATTAGTTTGCAGTGTATTATTATTATTATTATTATTATTATTATTATTATTATTATTTGGTCATTTCTGGGTTTAAAAAAGAGCTAATGGGGATTTGAGGGGTGTGTTTTTATGTGAACTAAACTCTGAACACTTTTAACAGATGTGTTGTGGATTTGAGCACTCTGCTATAAAACAGAAATAGTTTTGGCTATTATGCTTATGATCGCTGTGCTTCCTCACCATATAGCTCTTGAAGCGGATGAACTCTACTCTGGTGGTCAGTCTTCTGTTGGCGCTGCGGCTCTGAGCTTTAATGGACTCCACCAGGTCCGAACAGAACTTATATCCTCCCTTCAGAACACACAGAACCATCAGATCATGATGTCCGATGTCTTCAAGGATGTCTCTGGCCAGACACTCAATCCTTCAAATCACATGAGATCACAATGTCACAAACTCTGTGTGTGTGTGTGTGTGTGTGTGTGTATGTGTGAGGAGGTCATGTGATGTCAGAAATTAGATTTAAGGGTCACATGAAGTTAATAGGCAACCCAAAATTCTTTGGAATGTGATTGTGGAGCTAAGAAAGCACAAGACTAAACAATGAATAGTTGAGAACATAAACTCTCTATATTGCATTTTTTATGTATTCATTTCAATACAAAATGCCAGACATATTTAAGTAACAGAAATTTTACAATGAGTTATCATTGATATCTTATTCTTCATAAACATTTTGCTCCTCAGTTTTGTTCTCCTGACAAAAAGATCCATGGAATCTCACACGTTTATTAAGTTTAGAAAAGCTGTACAGCAATTGTTTATGGAGGTGCTCTGTGTCCAGCAGTGTTTACCTGTTCATAATGACTCCATGAGGGATGTACACACACTCCAGATCACCCCGATAATGCTCAGGATAATTAAACAGCTCCAAACTGTAACCTGACCAGCTGTCTTTAATCTAAACCAACCAAAGACAGAACAGAAATAAAATGGTCCATATAAAGTTTACTAAAAGTAGAAATGCAAAAAGCAATGCAAAAATAAAACCACTAAGTAAGGATGCAAAATTAAAAAGCTCTCTGTTGCAATTGTAATGAATAAAATCCAGTATGTTAGGCATATTTACCACAACGCCTGGTTCTTTTCTCTGGTCAGCTGCCATCTCAGTGCTTGTATGTGTAAGAGTGAATTAAGCTGTGATACTGAGAGAGAACCAGACGTCTGTGCACCCACCCCTTCACACGAGGAAACAGACGGGGAGGTGTTTCCAATGTTTTCATTATAAAAAAAACTTTCCTTTCTGATAGACATGTTTTATACAAAGGCAATATAAACATATGTATATATATATATTGATCTAGATTAATCTCACTGTGATCTCCGGCCCGAGACTTGAACCTTAGGGTTAGGGATCATACTCTCTAAACACTAGGCCACAACTTCCCCAAAAGTCATCAAGTCATCAGACATTTAATTGTAAAAAAAAAAAAAAAAAAAAAAAAAAAAATATATATATATATAATTATATATACCCTACCATTTAAAGATTAACCATTTGATTTTTTTTTTTTTTTTTTTTTTTTTTAGGAAACTGATACTTTAATTAGGCAAGTATGCTTTGAAATTGTTCAAAATAATACATTTTGTGAGTAATAAATGCTACTTTCTATTCTGGTAATCTGTTTTTGAATATCAGATCATCATATTCATATCATGTGACTCTGAAGACATACCATCGCAAGAATAAATCACAAATATTCAAAATATATTCAAACTCAAGAATTAAATTTTTGATTGTAATGATATATTTCATAATATCACTTTTACTGCATTGTTGTTCAATTAAATGCAGACTTTATGAGCATAAAATACTTATTTCAAAAAAAAAATTTTTAAAGATGTAAATCAAACCGATTATTGGAGTGTGTTTTAGTCGTGGCCTAATGGTTAGAGGGTTGGACTCCCAATCGAAGGGTTGTGAGTTCTAGTCTCGGGCCGGACGGAATTGTGGGTGAGGGGAGTGCATGAACAGCTCTCTCTCCACCTTCAATACCACGACTTAGGTGCCCTTGAGCAAGGCATCGAACCCCCAACTGCTCCCCGGGCGCCGCAGCATAAATGGCTGCCCACTGCTCCGGGTGTGTGCTCACAGTGTGTGTGTGTGTGTGTGTGTGTGTGTTCACTGCTCTGTGTGTGTGCATTTCGGATGGGTTAAATGCAGAGCACAAATTCTGAGTATGGGTCACCATACTTGGCTGAATGTCACTTCACTTTCACTTCACTTTCACTTTCACTAAAAGAAAGTACTGTTTCAGTCTTTTTGCTAATTAATTTTACTTTGTTGGAACTGCTCCTGCTCCTCTCACTGCATCTCTCACTGCTCCTGCTCCTCTCACTGCTCCTGCTCCTCTCACTGCATCTCTCACTGCTCCTGCTCCTCTCACTGCATCTCTCACTGCTCCTGCTCCTCTCACTGTATCTCTCACTGTTCCTGCTCCTCTCACTGCTCCTGCTCCTCTCACTGCATCTCTCACTGTTCCTGCACCTCTCACTGCTCCTGCTCCTCTCACTGAATCTCTCACTGTTCCTGCACCTCTCACTGCTCCTGCTCCTCTCACTGAATCTCTCACTGCTCCTGCATCTCACTGCTCCTGCTCCTCTCACTGCTCCTGCTCCTCTCACTGCATCTCTCACTGTTCCTGCACCTCTCACTGCTCCTGCTCCTCTCACTGAATCTCTCACTGTTCCTGCACCTCTCACTGCTCCTGCTCCTCTCACTGAATCTCTCACTGCTCCTGCATCTCACTGCTCCTGCTCCTCTCACTGCTCCTGCTCCTCTCACTGAATCTCTCACTGTTCCTGCATCTCTCACTGCTCCTGCTCCTCTCACTGCATCTCTCACTGCTCCTGCTCCTCTCACTCCTCCTGCTCCTCTCACTGCTCCTGCTCCTCTCACTGCATCTCTCACTGCTCCTGCTCCTCTCACTGCTCCTGCTCCTCTCACTGCATCTCTCACTGCTCCTGCTCCTCTCACTGCATCTCTCACTGCTCCTGCTCCTCTCACTGCTCCTCTCACTGCATCTCTCACTCCTCCTGCTCCTCTCACTGCTCCTGCTCCTCTCACTGCATCTCTCACTGCTCCTGCTCCTCTCACTGCTCCTGCTCCTCTCACTGCTCCTGCTCCTCTCACTGCTCCTCTCACTGCTCCTGCTCCTCTCACTGCATCTCTCATTGTTCCTGCTCCTCTCACTGCTCCTGCTCCTCTCACTGCTCCTCTCACTGCTCCTCTCACTGCATCTCTCACTCCTCCTGCTCCTCTCACTGCTCCTGCTCCTCTCACTGCATCTCTCACTGCTCCTGCTCCTCTCACTGCTCCTCTCACTGAATCTCTCACTGTTCCTGCTCCTCTCACTGGGACTGCTCTTTGCCCTGGGCCCCTTGCTCTTACTCTTCCTCGTCCATACATTACAGTGTTTGTCTCTTTCTGTTTCCAAAAACATCACTCTTCAAAGTCCTCATTTTATTGTATAAGTGAAAAAAATAGCCCCTGCCATTGAGTCTAAGCCAGATTGGAATCAGTTGTGGTTGGCCTAATTTACACAACATAAATTATCTAAGATATATTGTTTTTGAACTGATATCTTTGCAGAAGCAGAGGTTTTTATACTGTATCTAAGGTTTGGAACATTGTTTTTGCTATTGTGGGATGTTGTGTGTTAACATTTGTAAATACTACAAAAACGATCGATAATTTTGTTGGCAGGTATAGCTTGTCTGTTCAGAAAATGTAAGCATTGTGGAAATGTGTTCAATGACTCCATGTTGTGTGAAAACGACATGAAATGTGTGAATGGTATGGCCACAATAGACAGATGCTGTGCTAATTGTGTTTAGAGTTTTGAAAATGTGACAACTGCTTGGGCTTGTTAGCAACTGAAAAATAAATGAAATCGTCTGGCTTACTACGTCTTGTATTAATTTTTCTGAAAAATCCTGTCATACGCGCACAAACTGACAGTCACCACTTATAAGCTACTACTAAATATTGTAGAAACGTAATTTTCTGTAAAGTTGCTTTGTAATGCTTTGTATTTTAAAAAGCGCCATACAAATAAACTTGAATTGAATTGAATTGAATCACGTGAACAGTAAACGTCCTTTCTCTGTAGCTCTAGGGGCTACTGATGCGGTTTTTTTACATTGTGACATGAGCGCATGTGAAAGTGAGAGAACTAATCAGATAAAAGCTCTACGTTTACCAAATATTTTTTGTACATCTATTCAGAAAGTCCTTTCCGAGATCCTATAAAAAGTATGATGTTCTGCAGATAGAGAGTTAGCCAGAAGTGTACAGTATTGGAAGTATTTTTGTTTACATTTTAAGGTGAATGTCATTTTTGAATGTACTGTATATTCCAATTATAAAATTGACAAATTAAAATTATTTATTGTAATCTGACCTATTACCGCCTACTGAGCCCATTAGACTTTAACAAGCTTGCGGATGAAGTAGAAGCTATGATACAAGACTCTTCTCTGAAATGTCCAGTTACCTGATATAGCTGCTGCAGATGTCCACTAGATGGTGATGTCTGTCAAGAAACCCCAAACATTTTGGCCCCACTTTGTCAAACTGAACACTAGGTGGCAGTAATGTAATGGGAAATATTTTCAATCCATTTCATTTCATTGTGGACCATTTCAAGTCCATAAATTAGCCTTACTTTTTATTTTTTCCCAGTCTCACAAATGTTTTATGAAAAAATGTTTTTATTTTATACTGATAGTTGCAAAATTACTGAGACATCTTACAGCTACATAATAAAATATTACTAGTGGACAATATAACAATGTATTAATCATTGCTATCACATTGCTGTTGTTGCAATGTATGGCTTATTGCTTTAAGGGTTTTGATATAAATGAATAAAACCAATAATAAAACAGCTTTTCCCTCTAAAAGTATAGTTCCTACAAAAGTAATAATTCTGGCATCGTTTAGTCACCTTAACATTATTCTAAACTTGTATGACATTGTTTCTTCTCTCCAACACAAATTTGTTTTATCTTCCATTGAAGTCAATAGTAACCAAAAATGTTTGCTTACCAACATTTTTCAAATATCTACTTTTATGTTGCGCAAAAAGAATAGTAAGCCATGAAGGTTTGGAATGACAAGTGGGTGAAAAAAATATGACATAATTAAATTTTTTAGATGAACTATCCCTTTAATTTAAAAATGTATTATTAAAGAAGCTGATAGATATAGTGATAAAAGTCGTATGTAAAGCTGACCCGAGCACAGGCAAAAATTTAATGTTCCCATTGGGTTTTATTTAAACCATTCATGATCTTTCCCAGATAAAATAAAAACATCTTTTAAAATGTTTACATAACCTTAGAGGTCATCACCTGAAGGTCATGCATGAAAATGCACTCATTTACTTAATTCACAAGAAAGCAGGACATCAACATCGAAGGCTTTCAGTTTATTTTGGTTACTTACATATTCATCCTCTTTTCTCCAAGTGAGGAAAACAAATAACAAAGGTGATGATAAAATAGGTTGTATTCTGAGAGGTGCCACAATATGCCTGTTCTTGCTGAGTCAGTAAACAGCAATCCCATCATTCTCTTGGTCCCATGTGATGTTTAACTGCGCATTTCAGATCGCAGTGACTTCTGTGACTTCCACAGCTCTGCTCGGCATAGGAGAACTAAATACCTTCAAATGCTTTATGTACAAGACACATATTCAGAGACTTAAATTATATTTGAGTAACATTTATACATCAAGCAGACGAGACTTAGAACTCACTCACAAAACTACCGGAAATGAAATGCAGATCGGAACATTCAAGCTATTAAAAATACTGTGTAGATATTTGACCATTTTTTAAAAATAGTTTTTGAGTTGCAAATGCTTTTTCGACATGCACTATGAATGCATCAAAATCGAACATTTCATTCAAACAAAATACAATTGTTCATCCTCAAGAACTTTGTATTGGCAAACGTTGCAACCAATGACTGTTTGTATACAGTACTGTGCACAACGTATATCAATGCCATATGTGACTTAAATAATGAAAATGCCACTTCTGTAACAGGAAACATTTGCACAGTATTGCATGTCATGAACATTAAAGGGACGGTATTCTGTCATCATTTACTCAAGCTCATTGCAAACCTGTATCACCAACTGTACTTTCTTCCATTAAACACTGAAGGCTTGTATTGAAAGAACAGCTTTAGCATTCTGCTAAACACCTCTTTCTTCTTCTTCTACAGGAGAATGTCAGTCATACAGGTTTGGAAAGACACAAGAATGGAGTAAATGTCAGTATTTTTGTTTTGGAGAGAACTATCCCTTTAACACAGAAGTCTTTCCTACCCTATTTTCTGTAATGTACTTTTTATGTACAGATTTGTTTTGGGCACGGATTAACAAATGTTCTACAAAGTGTCTGTAAAGCCTCAGAGGGGCTTTAGTTTAATACTGAGGTAATGTTGAAATCATACATTTTAATTTCATGCTCCATTACCCGATCCTTAAAGTGGATGGAAACCGCTATTAGCAGGATGTGAGCGAGTTTGGTTCTGCTGATGGTAAAACAACACTGGCTCACAAAAGCGCAAATGAAAATGACAATGTCTTCGTAATGCTATTACAGACAATAATGCGTTCTGTGATGTCACCGACAATGTAACAAAAGCGTTTTAGATATCGGATTTCAGTCGATCCAACATAAGCCTTGAATGACTGGTGATATTCACAAGGAGGCTCCTTGAAAACGATTGTTCGCCCCCGTAATAAGGCACAGTGATTAAATCAACATAGAGTGCTTTCTTCAGCACTGACAGACCATCACTTCAAGGATACGCGCGCTGAGAAGTGGGATCAACAGTCTAGTACAACTGTTATGGTCTGAGAATAATGAGAAAATCGTTTTAGCTCCCCTTCTGCTTGATGAAGTTTCTGCAATGAATAAACACCATCTAAATACACACTTGAGGCTACACGGTTTCCAAGACTCGGACACGCTTGAACACTGAAAACAAGTTTTATCGATATCCAAGTGAATGGTTTTCATGTGCGACTTTTACATGGCAACACCAGACACGAGCACAATTGGACATAAGAAGACCTTTTGAACCACAAATGATACGTTCTCCCCACAACCACCCCCTTTGCCCGAAACACCAAATACCTATTTGAATCAAACACAAAATGACCCCTCAGTCTAGCTGCGAGTCTCACAGCTCTTAGGGATTCAAAGGCCTTCGCGCTTGGCGGTCAGTTAATATCGCAGCGTCTTGTTCGCTGACGTGATGGACAGACCGGAGACTCCTAACACCTTCAGAAGCTCATAACTGGCCTGCTGGGGAGAGCAAGATGATGTGGCGCCAGCCGGTTGCTGTGCCACGCTGCACGGCCGCGGTCTGTCAAGGGTTGATGGATAGTGAGGAGCACCTGAAGGGGAGCCGAGGCAGGAGCACGAGGCAGGGCGGTCTCTGAGTCAGCATGCGACACCGGGAGGGAACTGAAAACTGGAGGTTTCAAATCTATGGGTTGCATATTAGGTGGCAAAGGGAGCTGGCTTTGTGCTTGGACATCACGGAATGGGTGAACTAACCCTCCTCTTCGCTCTCCTCTTCTAGCGCCTCCTCGAACACTTGGTCTGTGAGCCGGAAACACTCCTCAAAGAAGTTGACCAGCGATTGACTGAGGTGTTGCCGCGTTCTTTCATTGTGAATGAAGTGTCCTTCGTCTGGGTAGATCTAACGAAAGGCACAAGACAAGGTATTGAGCTCAATTATCACAGCACTCCAGAACATCACATGTCAGACTGATTCCGCTTTCACCCGTCATCTTCTGGGGTGAATGCAAGTCAGTTTGACATCAAACACTGGTGAAATCGTCAGTATCTATAATTTTGTTACCCTTTTTAGTTGTATTTAGCATTTGCGAGAAGAGAATAGCATCAGGGTTCTCAGTGGTTTATTAAAACAAAAACAAAAATGTGTATTGTTTTGATAAAATAACTTTGAATCTTTTTAAATTAAAACAATATATTATTTTCTTGTAAAACTTACTCAAATAATATATGTGCATGGGTATATATTTGTGTGTGTGTATGTGTGTGTGTGTGTGTATATACGCATGGAATTGACCTTTAAACACAACACTATATTCCAGTGCATTAAATGGACCTGAGATCATCAAGATTGGACCATGGAGGCCTAGTCTGATGTATCAAGATTCCTGGTGCATCACATAAAGCCCTTTCACACATACAGACTTTTCCGGAAAATTACCGGTAAATTGCCGTAAAGAGATCATGTGTGAACAGTAGATGCAGAGGATGCAGTAACGTATGATAAAATAACGGCTCTCCGAGAGCAATTCACAGGACAAAGCCAGGTCATCAATAAACTGAAAACATTGAGTCTTAATATCTAAAAAATAAACGACCATCACAAACGAAGTAGTAGTGGAAATATTTCTTGTTCCTATCATGACTTTTGTCAATCTATTTGGGGGTCCTGCTACTCCACAAATCCTGTAGCTCTAAACCAGTGGATCTCAACCCGCGGCACGTCATGAAATCACATGCGGCCCACCATGCCGAACACAATAATAATAATAATAATAATAACTTTAAGTTTTACAACTTATTTTAGTTTTTACATAGGGAAAAACACAGGGTACAAACGAGAAGTCGGAGCAGTG
>NC_068394.1:24583306-24668877 GCF_023724105.1 Carassius gibelio | reverse complement strand
TGATAGATGCTTATGCCTTATGAAGTACAATGTTTTCTGCAATGCTGTAAGACAGTTTTTAATGTGTTAGAAGTTATATACACAAAAACTAATGTTAGGACTTCTATGATCAAGATTGTCAGTTTACAGCTTTCTGAGTCCAGAAATGTTGAAATAGTGTTTCTGTTCAAATGAAGTGAAATCAAGCCCAAATCTGCTCAAAAGCTTGTCTCTCTATTAGAGAAAGCTGTTTCATTCAGTATTCAGTGCAAATCTTGCCAAACTGATAGATGCTTATGCCTTATGAAGTACAAATGTTTTCTGCAATGCTGTAAAACAGTTTTTAATGTGTTAGAAGTTATATGCACAAAAACTTATGTTAGGACTTCTATGATCAAGATTGTCAGTTTACAGCTTTCTGAGTCCAGAAATGTTGAAATAGTGTTTCTGTTCAAATGAAGTGAAATCAAGCCCAAATCTGCTCAAAAGCTTGTCTCTCTATTAGAGAAAGCTGTTTCATTCAGTATTCAGTGCAAATCTTGCCAAACTGATAGATGCTTATGCCTTATGAAGTACAATGTTTTCTGCAATGCTGTAAAACAGTTTTTAATGTGTTAGAAGTTATATACACAAAAACTAATGTTAGGACTTCAATGATCAAGATTGTCAGTTTACAGCTTTCTGAGTCCAGAAATGTTGAAATAGTGTTTCTGTTCAAATGAAGTGAAATCAAGCCCAAATCTGCTCAAAAGCTTGTCTCTCTAATAGAGAAAGCTGTTTCATTCAGTATTCAGTGCAAATCTTGCCAAACTGATAGATGCTTATGCCATATGAAATACAATGTTTTCTGCAATGCTGTAAGACAGTTTTTAATGTGTTAGAAGTTATATGCACAAAAACTTATGTTAGGACTTCAATGATCAAGATTGTCAGTTTACAGCTTTCTGAGTCCAGTAATGCTGAAACAGTACTTCTGTTCAAATGAAGTGAAATCTAGCCCAAATCTGCTCAAAAGCTTGTCTCTCTATTAGAGAAAGCTGTTTCATTCAGTATTCAGTGCAAATCTTGCCAAACTGATAGATGCTTATGCCTTATGAAGTACAATGTTTTCTGCAATGCTGTAAAACAGTTTTTAATGTGTTAGAAGTTATATACACAAAAACTAATGTTAGGACTTCAATGATCAAGATTGTCAGTTTACAGCTTTCTGAGTCCAGAAATGTTGAAATAGTGTTTCTGTTCAAATGAAGTGAAATCAAGCCCAAATCTGCTCAAAAGCTTGTCTCTCTAATAGAGAAAGCTGTTTCATTCAGTATTCAGTGCAAATCTTGCCAAACTGATAGATGCTTATGCCATATGAAATACAATGTTTTCTGCAATGCTGTAAGACAGTTTTTAATGTGTTAGAAGTTATATGCACAAAAACTTATGTTAGGACTTCAATGATCAAGATTGTCAGTTTACAGCTTTCTGAGTCCAGTAATGCTGAAATAGTACTTCTGTTCAAATGAAGTGAAATCTAGCCCAAATCTGCTCAAAAGCTTGTCTCTCTAATAGAGAAAGCTGTTTCATTCAGTATTCAGTGCAAATCTTGCCAAACTGATAGATGCTTATGCCATATGAAATACAATGTTTTCTGCAATGCTGTAAGACAGTTTTTAATGTGTTAGAAGTTATATGCACAAAAACTTATGTTTAGGACTTCAATGATCAAGATTGTCAGTTTACAGCTTTCTGAGTCCAGTAATGCTGAAATAGTACTTCTGTTCAAATGAAGTGAAATCTAGCCCAAATCTGCTCAAAAGCTTGTCTATCTATTAGAGAAAGCTGTTTCATTCAGTATTCAGTGCAAATCTTGCCAAACTGATAGATGCTTATGCCTTATGAAGTACAATGTTTTCTGCAATGCTGTAAGACAGTTTTTAATGTGTTAGAAGTTATATACACAAAAACTAATGTTAGGACTTCAATGATCAAGATTGTCAGTTTACAGCTTTCTGAGTCCAGTAATGCTGAAATAGTACTTCTGTTCAAATGAAGTGAAATCTAGCCCAAATCTGCTCAAAAGCTTGTCTCTCTAATAGAGAAAGCTGTTTCATTCAGTATTCAGTGCAAATCTTGCCAAACTGATAGATGCTTATGCCTTATGAAGTACAATGTTTTCTGCAATGCTGTAAAACAGTTTTTAATGTGTTAGAAGTTATATACACAAAAACTAATGTTAGGACTTCAATGATCAAGATTGTCAGTTTACAGCTTTCTGAGTCCAGAAATGTTGAAATAGTGTTTCTGTTCAAATGAAGTGAAATCAAGCCCAAATCTGCTCAAAAGCTTGTCTCTCTAATAGAGAAAGCTGTTTCATTCAGTATTCAGTGCAAATCTTGCCAAACTGATAGATGCTTATGCCATATGAAATAAAATGTTTTCTGCAATGCTGTAAGACAGTTTTTAATGTGTTAGAAGTTATATGCACAAAAACTTATGTTAGGACTTCAATGATCAAGATTGTCAGTTTACAGCTTTCTGAGTCCAGTAATGCTGAAATAGTACTTCTGTTCAAATGAAGTGAAATCTAGCCCAAATCTGCTCAAAAGCTTGTCTCTCTATTAGAGAAAGCTGTTTCATTCAGTATTCAGTGCAAATCTTGCCAAACTGATAGATGCTTATGCCTTATGAAGTACAATGTTTTCTGCAATGCTGTAAAACAGTTTTTAATGTGTTAGAAGTTATATACACAAAAACTTATGTTAGGACTTCAATGATCAAGATTGTCAGTTTGCAGCTTTCTGAGTCCAGTAATGTTGAAATAGTGTTTCTGTTCAAATGAAGTGAAATCAAGCCCAAATCTGCTCAAAAGCTTGTCTCTCCAATAGAGAAAGCTGTTTCATTCAGTATTCAGTGCAAATCTTGCCAAACTGATAGATGCTTATGCCTTATGAAGTACAATGGTTTCTGCAATGCTGTAAGACAGTTTTTAATGTGTTAGAAGTTATATACACAAAAACTAATGTTAGGACTTCAATGATCAAGATTGTCAGTTTACAGCTTTCTGAGTCCAGTAATGCTGAAATAGTACTTCTGTTCAAATGAAGTGAAATCTAGCCCAAATCTGCTCAAAAGCTTGTCTCTCTATTAGAGGAAGCTGTTTCATTCAGTATTCAGTGCAAATCTTGCCAAACTGATAGATGCTTATGCCTTATGAAGTACAATGTTTTCTGCAATGCTGTAAAACAGTTTTTAATGTGTTAGAAGTTATATACACAAAAACTAATGTTAGGACTTCAATGATCAAGATTGTCAGTTTACAGCTTTCTGAGTCCAGAAATGTTGAAATAGTGTTTCTGTTCAAATGAAGTGAAATCAAGCCCAAATCTGCTCAAAAGCTTGTCTCTCTATTAGAGAAAGCTGTTTCATTCAGTATTCAGTGCAAATCTTGCCAAACTGATAGATGCTTATGCCTTATGAAGTACAATGTTTTCTGCAATGCTGTAAAACAGTTTTTAATGTGTTAGAAGTTATATACACAAAAACTAATGTTAGGACTTCAATGATCAAGATTGTCAGTTTACAGCTTTCTGAGTCCAGTAATGCTGAAACAGTACTTCTGTTCAAATGAAGTGAAATCTAGCCCAAATCTGCTCAAAAGCTTGTCTCTCTATTAGAGAAAGCTGTTTCATTCAGTATTCAGTGCAAATCTTGCCAAACTGATAGATGCTTATGCCTTATGAAGTACAATGTTTTCTGCAATGCTGTAAAACAGTTTTTAATGTGTTAGAAGTTATATACACAAAAACTAATGTTAGGACTTCAATGATCAAGATTGTCAGTTTACAGCTTTCTGAGTCCAGTAATGCTGAAATAGTACTTCTGTTCAAATGAAGTGAAATCTAGCCCAAATCTGCTCAAAAGCTTGTCTCTCTAATAGAGAAAGCTGTTTCATTCAGTATTCAGTGCAAATCTTGCCAAACTGATAGATGCTTATGCCATATGAAATACAATGTTTTCTGCAATGCTGTAAGACAGTTTTTAATGTGTTAGAAGTTATATGCACAAAAACTTATGTTAGGACTTCAATGATCAAGATTGTCAGTTTACAGCTTTCTGAGTCCAGTAATGCTGAAATAGTACTTCTGTTCAAATGAAGTGAAATCTAGCCCAAATCTGCTCAAAGCTTGTCTCTCTAATAGAGAAAGCTGTTTCATTCAGTATTCAGTGCAAATCTTGCCAAACTGATAGATGCTTATGCCATATGAAATACAATGTTTTCTGCAATGCTGTAAGACAGTTTTTAATGTGTTAGAAGTTATATGCACAAAAACTTATGTTAGGACTTCAATGATCAAGATTGTCAGTTTACAGCTTTCTGAGTCCAGTAATGCTGAAACAGTACTTCTGTTCAAATGAAGTGAAATCTAGCCCAAATCTGCTCAAAAGCTTGTCTCTCTATTAGAGAAAGCTGTTTCATTCAGTATTCAGTGCAAATCTTGCCAAACTGATAGATGCTTATGCCTTATGAAGTACAATGTTTTCTGCAATGCTGTAAAACAGTTTTAATGTGTTAGAAGTTATATACACAAAAACTAATGTTAGGACTTCAATGATCAAGATTGTCAGTTTACAGCTTTCTGAGTCCAGTAATGCTGAAATAGTACTTCTGTTCAAATGAAGTGAAATCTAGCCCAAATCTGCTCAAAAGCTTGTCTCTCTAATAGAGAAAGCTGTTTCATTCAGTATTCAGTGCAAATCTTGCCAAACTGATAGATGCTTATGCCATATGAAATACAATGTTTTCTGCAATGCTGTAAGACAGTTTTTAATGTGTTAGAAGTTATATGCACAAAAACTTATGTTAGGACTTCAATGATCAAGATTGTCAGTTTACAGCTTTCTGAGTCCAGTAATGCTGAAATAGTACTTCTGTTCAAATGAAGTGAAATCTAGCCCAAATCTGCTCAAAAGCTTGTCTATCTATTAGAGAAAGCTGTTTCATTCAGTATTCAGTGCAAATCTTGCCAAACTGATAGATGCTTATGCCTTATGAAGTACAATGTTTTCTGCAATGCTGTAAGACAGTTTTTAATGTGTTAGAAGTTATATGCACAAAAACTTATGTTAGGACTTCAATGATCAAGATTGTCAGTTTACAGCTTTCTGAGTCCAGAAATGTTGAAATAGTGTTTCTGTTCAAATGAAGTGAAATCAAGCCCAAATCTGCTCAAAAGCTTGTCTCTCTAATAGAGAAAGCTGTTTCATTCAGTATTCAGTGCAAATCTTGCCAAACTGATAGATGCTTATGCCATATGAAATAAAATGTTTTCTGCAATGCTGTAAGACAGTTTTTAATGTGTTAGAAGTTATATGCACAAAAACTTATGTTAGGACTTCAATGATCAAGATTGTCAGTTTACAGCTTTCTGAGTCCAGTAATGCTGAAATAGTACTTCTGTTCAAATGAAGTGAAATCTAGCCCAAATCTGCTCAAAAGCTTGTCTCTCTATTAGAGAAAGCTGTTTCATTCAGTATTCAGTGCAAATCTTGCCAAACTGATAGATGCTTATGCCTTATGAAGTACAATGTTTTCTGCAATGCTGTAAAAACAGTTTTTAATGTGTTAGAAGTTATATACACAAAAACTAATGTTAGGACTTCAATGATCAAGATTGTCAGTTTGCAGCTTTCTGAGTCCAGTAATGTTGAAATAGTGTTTCTGTTCAAATGAAGTGAAATCAAGCCCAAATCTGCTCAAAAGCTTGTCTCTCCAATAGAGAAAGCTGTTTCATTCAGTATTCAGTGCAAATCTTGCCAAACTGATAGATGCTTATGCCTTATGAAGTACAATGGTTTCTGCAATGCTGTAAGACAGTTTTTAATGTGTTAGAAGTTATATACACAAAAACTAATGTTAGGACTTCAATGATCAAGATTGTCAGTTTACAGCTTTCTGAGTCCAGTAATGCTGAAATAGTACTTCTGTTCAAATGAAGTGAAATCTAGCCCAAATCTGCTCAAAAGCTTGTCTCTCTAATAGAGAAAGCTGTTTCATTCAGTATTCAGTGCAAATCTTGCCAAACTGATAGATGCTTATGCCATATGAAATACAATGTTTTCTGCAATGCTGTAAGACAGTTTTTAATGTGTTAGAAGTTATATGCACAAAAACTTATGTTAGGACTTCAATGATCAAGATTGTCAGTTTACAGCTTTCTGAGTCCAGTAATGCTGAAACAGTACTTCTGTTCAAATGAAGTGAAATCTAGCCCAAATCTGCTCAAAAGCTTGTCTCTCTATTAGAGAAAGCTGTTTCATTCAGTATTCAGTGCAAATCTTGCCAAACTGATAGATGCTTATGCCTTATGAAGTACAATGTTTTCTGCAATGCTGTAAAAACAGTTTTTAATGTGTTAGAAGTTATATACACAAAAACTAATGTTAGGACTTCAATGATCAAGATTGTCAGTTTACAGCTTTCTGAGTCCAGTAATGCTGAAATAGTGTTTCTGTTCAAATGAAGTGAAATCAAGCCCAAATCTGCTCAAAAGCTTGTCTCTCTAATAGAGAAAGCTGTTTCATTCAGTATTCAGTGCAAATCTTGCCAAACTGATAGATGCTTATGCCATATGAAATACAATATTTTCTGCAATGCTGTAAGACAGTTTTTAATGTGTTAGAAGTTATATGCACAAAAACTTATGTTAGGACTTCAATGATCAAGATTGTCAGTTTACAGCTTTCTGAGTCCAGTAATGCTGAAATAGTACTTCTGTTCAAATGAAGTGAAATCTAGCCCAAATCTGCTCAAAAGCTTGTCTCTCTAATAGAGAAAGCTGTTTCATTCAGTATTCAGTGCAAATCTTGCCAAACTGATAGATGCTTATGCCATATGAAATACAATGTTTTCTGCAATGCTGTAAGACAGTTTTTAATGTGTTAGAAGTTATATGCACAAAAACTTATGTTAGGACTTCAATGATCAAGATTGTCAGTTTACAGCTTTCTGAGTCCAGTAATGCTGAAATAGTACTTCTGTTCAAATGAAGTGAAATCTAGCCCAAATCTGCTCAAAAGCTTGTCTCTCTAATAGAGAAAGCTGTTTCATTCAGTATTCAGTGCAAATCTTGCCAAACTGATAGATGCTTATGCCATATGAAATACAATGTTTTCTGCAATGCTGTAAGACAGTTTTTAATGTGTTAGAAGTTATATGCACAAAAACTTATGTTAGGACTTCAATGATCAAGATTGTCAGTTTACAGCTTTCTGAGTCCAGTAATGCTGAAATAGTACTTCTGTTCAAATGAAGTGAAATCTAGCCCAAATCTGCTCAAAAGCTTGTCTCACTATTAGAGAAAGCTGTTTCATTCAGTATTCAGTGCAAATCTTGCCAAACTGATAGATGCTTATGCCTTATGAAGTACAATGTTTTCTGCAATGCTGTAAAACAGTTTTTAATGTGTTAGAAGTTATATACACAAAAACTAATGTTAGGACTTCAATGATCAAGATTGTCAGTTTACAGCTTTCTGAGTCCAGTAATGCTGAAACAGTACTTCTGTTCAAATGAAGTGAAATCTAGCCCAAATCTGCTCAAAAGCTTGTCTCTCTATTAGAGAAAGCTGTTTCATTCAGTATTCAGTGCAAATCTTGCCAAACTGATAGATGCTTATGCCTTATGAAGTACAATGTTTTCTGCAATGCTGTAAAACAGTTTTTAATGTGTTAGAAGTTATATACACAAAAACTAATGTTAGGACTTCAATGATCAAGATTGTCAGTTTACAGCTTTCTGAGTCCAGAAATGTTGAAATAGTGTTTCTGTTCAAATGAAGTGAAATCAAGCCCAAATCTGCTCAAAAGCTTGTCTCTCTAATAGAGAAAGCTGTTTCATTCAGTATTCAGTGCAAATCTTGCCAAACTGATAGATGCTTATTGCCATATGAAATACAATGTTTTCTGCAATGCTGTAAGACAGTTTTTAATGTGGGACTTCAATGATCAAGATTGTCAGTTTACAGCTTTCTGAGTCCAGTAATGCTGAAACAGTACTTCTGTTCAATGAAGTGAAAATCTAGCCCAAATCTGCTCAAAAAAAGCTTGCTCTACTCTACATAGAGGAAGCTGTTCTTCATTCAGTATTCAGTGCAAATCTTGCCAAACTGATAGATGCTTATGCCTTATGACAATACAATGTTTTTCTGCAATGCTGTAAGACAGTTTTTAATGTGTTTAGAAGGCTTATATGCACAAAAACTTATGTTAGGACTTCAATGATCAAGATTGTCAGTTTACAGCTTTCTGAAGTCCAGTAATGCTGAAATAGTACTTCTGTTCAAATGAAGTGAAATCTAGCCCAAATCTGCTCAAAAGCTTGTCTCTCTAATTAGAGAAAGCTGTTTCATTCAGTATTCAGTGCAAAGTCTTCGCCAAACTGATAGATTGCTTATGCCATATGAGAATAAACAATGTTTTCATGCAATGCTGTAAGACAAGTTTTTAATGGTGTTTAGAAGTTATATAACAAAAAAACTAATGTTTAGGACTTCAATGATCAAGCATTGTCAGTTTACAGCATTCTAGTTGTCCAGTAATGCTGAAACAGTACTTCTGTTCAAATGAAGTGAAATCTAGCCCAAATCTGCTCAAAAGCTTGTCTCTCTATTAGAGGAAGCTGTTTTCATTCAGTATTCAGTGCAAATCTTGCCAAACTGATAGATGCTTATGCCTTATGAAGTACAATGTTTTCTGCAATGCTGTAAAACAGTTTTTAATGTGTTAGAAGTTATATACACAAAAACTAATGTTAGGACTTCAATGATCAAGATTGTCAGTTTACAGCATTCTGAGTCCAGAAATGTTGAAATAGTGTTTCTGTTCAAATGAAGTGAAATCAAGCCCAAATCTGCTCAAAAGCTTGTCTCTCTATTAGAGAAAGCTGTTTCATTCAGTATTCAGTGCAAATCTTGCCAAACTGATAGATGCTTATGCCATATGAAATACAATGTTTTCTGCAATGCTGTAAGACAGTTTTTAATGTGTTAGAAGTTATATGCACAAAAACTTATGTTAGGACTTCAATGATCAAGATTGTCAGTTTACAGCTTTCTGAGTCCAGTAATGCTGAAATAGTACTTCTGTTCAAATGAAGTGAAATCTAGCCCAAATCTGCTCAAAAGCTTGTCTCTCTAATAGAGAAAGCTGTTTCATTCAGTATTCAGTGCAAATCTTGCCAAACTGATAGATGCTTATGCCATATGAAATACAATGTTTTCTGCAATGCTGTAAGACAGTTTTTAATGTGTTAGAAGTTATATGCACAAAAACTTATGTTAGGACTTCAATGATCAAGATTGTCAGTTTACAGCTTTCTGAGTCCAGTAATGCTGAAATAGTACTTCTGTTCAAATGAAGTGAAATCTAGCCCAAATCTGCTCAAAAGCTTGTCTCTCTATTAGAGAAAGCTGTTTCATTCAGTATTCAGTGCAAATCTTGCCAAACTGATAGATGCTTATGCCTTATGAAGTACAATGTTTTCTGCAATGCTGTAAAACAGTTTTTAATGTGTTAGAAGTTATATACACAAAAACTAATGTTAGGACTTCAATGATCAAGATTGTCAGTTTACAGCTTTCTGAGTCCAGTAATGCTGAAACAGTACTTCTGTTCAAATGAAGTGAAATCTAGCCCAAATCTGCTCAAAAGCTTGTCTCTCTATTAGAGAAAGCTGTTTCATTCAGTATTCAGTGCAAATCTTGCCAAACTGATAGATGCTTATGCCTTATGAAGTACAATGTTTTCTGCAATGCTGTAAAACAGTTTTTAATGTGTTAGAAGTTATATACACAAAAACTAATGTTAGGACTTCAATGATCAAGATTGTCAGTTTACAGCTTTCTGAGTCCAGAAATGTTGAAATAGTGTTTCTGTTCAAATGAAGTGAAATCAAGCCCAAATCTGCTCAAAAGCTTGTCTCTCTAATAGAGAAAGCTGTTTCATTCAGTATTCAGTGCAAATCTTGCCAAACTGATAGATGCTTATGCCATATGAAATACAATGTTTTCTGCAATGCTGTAAGACAGTTTTTAATGTGTTAGAAGTTATATGCACAAAAACTTATGTTAGGACTTCAATGATCAAGATTGTCAGTTTACAGCTTTCTGAGTCCAGTAATGCTGAAATAGTACTTCTGTTCAAATGAAGTGAAATCTAGCCCAAATCTGCTCAAAAGCTTGTCTCTCTAATAGAGAAAGCTGTTTCATTCAGTATTCAGTGCAAATCTTGCCAAACTGATAGATGCTTATGCCATATGAAATACAATGTTTTCTGCAATGCTGTAAGACAGTTTTTAATGTGTTAGAAGTTATATACAAAAAAACTAATGTTAGGACTTCAATGATCAAGATTGTCAGTTTACAGCTTTCTGAGTCCAGTAATGCTGAAACAGTACTTCTGTTCAAATGAAGTGAAATCTAGCCCAAATCTGCTCAAAAGCTTGTCTCTCTATTAGAGGAAGCTGTTTCATTCAGTATTCAGTGCAAATCTTGCCAAACTGATAGATGCTTATGCCTTATGAAGTACAATGTTTTCTGCAATGCTGTAAAACAGTTTTTAATGTGTTAGAAGTTATATACACAAAAACTAATGTTAGGACTTCAATGATCAAGATTGTCAGTTTACAGCTTTCTGAGTCCAGTAATGTTGAAATAGTGTTTCTGTTCAAATGAAGTGAAATCAAGCCCAAATCTGCTCAAAAGCTTGTCTCTCTATTAGAGAAAGCTGTTTCATTCAGTATTCAGTGCAAATCTTGCCAAACTGATAGATGCTTATGCCTTATGAAGTACAATGTTTTCTGCAATGCTGTAAAACAGTTTTTAATGTGTTAGAAGTTATATACACAAAAACTAATGTTAGGACTTCAATGATCAAGATTGTCAGTTTACAGCTTTCTGAGTCCAGAAATGTTGAAATAGTGTTTCTGTTCAAATGAAGTGAAATCAAGCCCAAATCTGCTCAAAAGCTTGTCTCTCTAATAGAGAAAGCTGTTTCATTCAGTATTCAGTGCAAATCTTGCCAAACTGATAGATGCTTATGCCATATGAAATACAATGTTTTCTGCAATGCTGTAAGACAGTTTTTAATGTGTTAGAAGTTATATGCACAAAAACTTATGTTAGGACTTCAATGATCAAGATTGTCAGTTTACAGCTTTCTGAGTCCAGTAATGCTGAAATAGTACTTCTGTTCAAATGAAGTGAAATCTAGCCCAAATCTGCTCAAAAGCTTGTCTCTCTATTAGAGAAAGCTGTTTCATTCAGTATTCAGTGCAAATCTTGCCAAACTGATAGATGCTTATGCCTTATGAAGTACAATGTTTTCTGCAATGCTGTAAAACAGTTTTTAATGTGTTAGAAGTTATATACACAAAAACTAATGTTAGGACTTCAATGATCAAGATTGTCAGTTTACAGCTTTCTGAGTCCAGTAATGCTGAAATAGTGTTTCTGTTCAAATGAAGTGAAATCAAGCCCAAATCTGCTCAAAAGCTTGTCTCTCTAATAGAGAAAGCTGTTTCATTCAGTATTCAGTGCAAATCTTGCCAAACTGATAGATGCTTATGCCATATGAAATACAATGTTTTCTGCAATGCTGTAAGACAGTTTTTAATGTGTTAGAAGTTATATGCACAAAAACTTATGTTAGGACTTCAATGATCAAGATTGTCAGTTTACAGCTTTCTGAGTCCAGTAATGCTGAAATAGTACTTCTGTTCAAATGAAGTGAAATCTAGCCCAAATCTGCTCAAAAGCTTGTCTCTCTAATAGAGAAAGCTGTTTCATTCAGTATTCAGTGCAAATCTTGCCAAACTGATAGATGCTTATGCCATATGAAATACAATGTTTTCTGCAATGCTGTAAGACAGTTTTTAATGTGTTAGAAGTTATATGCACAAAAACTTATGTTAGGACTTCAATGATCAAGATTGTCAGTTTACAGCTTTCTGAGTCCAGTAATGCTGAAATAGTACTTCTGTTCAAATGAAGTGAAATCTAGCCCAAATCTGCTCAAAAGCTTGTCTCTCTATTAGAGAAAGCTGTTTCATTCAATATTCAGTGCAAATCTTGCCAAACTGATAGATGCTTATGCCATATGAAATACAATGTTTTCTGCAATGCTGTAAGACAGTTTTTAATGTGTTAGAAGTTATATGCACAAAAACTTATGTTAGGACTTCAATGATCAAGATTGTCAGTTTACAGCTTTCTGAGTCCAGTAATGCTGAAATAGTACTTCTGTTCAAATGAATTGAAATCTAGCCCAAATCTGCTCAAAAGCTTGTCTCTCTAATAGAGAAAGCTGTTTCATTCAGTATTCAGTGCAAATCTTGCCAAACTGATAGATGCTTATGCCATATGAAATACAATGTTTTCTGCAATGCTGTAAGACAGTTTTTAATGTGTTAGAAGTTATATGCACAAAAACTTATGTTAGGACTTCAATGATCAAGATTGTCAGTTTACAGCTTTCTGAGTCCAGTAATGCTGAAACAGTACTTCTGTTCAAATGAAGTGAAATCTAGCCCAAATCTGCTCAAAAGCTTGTCTCTCTATTAGAGAAAGCTGTTTCATTCAGTATTCAGTGCAAATCTTGCCAAACTGATAGATGCTTATGCCTTATGAAGTACAATGTTTTCTGCAATGCTGTAAAACAGTTTTTAATGTGTTAGAAGTTATATACACAAAAACTAATGTTAGGACTTCAATGATCAAGATTGTCAGTTTACAGCTTTCTGAGTCCAGAAATGTTGAAATAGTGTTTCTGTTCAAATGAAGTGAAATCAAGCCCAAATCTGCTCAAAAGCTTGTCTCTCTAATAGAGAAAGCTGTTTCATTCAGTATTCAGTGCAAATCTTGCCAAACTGATAGATGCTTATGCCATATGAAATACAATGTTTTCTGCAATGCTGTAAGACAGTTTTTAATGTGTTAGAAGTTATATGCACAAAAACTTATGTTAGGACTTCAATGATCAAGATTGTCAGTTTACAGCTTTCTGAGTCCAGTAATGCTGAAATAGTACTTCTGTTCAAATGAAGTGAAATCTAGCCCAAATCTGCTCAAAAGCTTGTCTCTCTATTAGAGAAAGCTGTTTCATTCAGTATTCAGTGCAAATCTTGCCAAACTGATAGATGCTTATGCCTTATGAAGTACAATGTTTTCTGCAATGCTGTAAAACAGTTTTTAATGTGTTAGAAGTTATATACACAAAAACTAATGTTAGGACTTCTATGATCAAGATTGTCAGTTTACAGCTTTCTGAGTCCAGTAATGCTGAAACAGTACTTCTGTTCAAATGAAGTGAAATCTAGCCCAAATCTGCTCAAAAGCTTGTCTCTCTATTAGAGGAAGCTGTTTCATTCAGTATTCAGTGCAAATCTTGCCAAACTGATAGATGCTTATGCCTTATGAAGTACAATGTTTTCTGCAATGCTGTAAAACAGTTTTTAATGTGTTAGAAGTTATATACACAAAAACTAATGTTAGGACTTCTATGATCAAGATTGTCAGTTTACAGCTTTCTGAGTCCAGAAATGTTGAAATAGTGTTTCTGTTCAAATGAAGTGAAATCAAGCCCAAATCTGCTCAAAAGCTTGTCTCTCTATTAGAGAAAGCTGTTTCATTCAGTATTCAGTGCAAATCTTGCCAAACTGATAGATGCTTATGCCATATGAAATACAATGTTTTCTGCAATGCTGTAAGACAGATTTTAATGTGTTAGAAGTTATATGCACAAAAACTAATGTTAGGACTTCAATGATCAAGATTGTCAGTTTACAGCTTTCTGAGTCCAGTAATGCTGAAATAGTACTTCTGTTCAAATGAAGTGAAATCAAGCCCAAATCTGCTCAAAAGCTTGTCTCTCTAATAGAGAAAGCTGTTTCATTCAGTATTCAGTGCAAATCTTGCCAAACTGATAGATGCTTATGCCTTATGAAGTACAATGGTTTCTGCAATGCTGTAAGACAGTTTTTAATGTGTTAGAAGTTATATACACAAAAACTAATGTTAGGACTTCAATGATCAAGATTGTCAGTTTGCAGCTTTCTGAGTCCAGTAATGTTGAAATAGTGTTTCTGTTCAAATGAAGTGAAATCTAGCCCAAATCTGCTCAAAAGCTTGTCTCTCTAATAGAGAAAGCTGTTTCATTCAGTATTCAGTGCAAATCTTGCCAAACTGATAGATGCTTATGCCATATGAAATACAATGTTTTCTGCAATGCTGTAAGACAGTTTTTAATGTGTTAGAAGTTATATGCACAAAAACTTATGTTAGGACTTCAATGATCAAGATTGTCAGTTTACAGCTTTCTGAGTCCAGAAATGTTGAAATAGTGTTTCTGTTCAAATGAAGTGAAATCAAGCCCAAATCTGCTCAAAAGCTTGTCTCTCTAATAGAGAAAGCTGTTTCATTCAGTATTCAGTGCAAATCTTGCCAAACTGATAGATGCTTATGCCTTATGAAGTACAATGTTTTCTGCAATGCTGTAAAACAGTTTTTAATGTGTTAGAAGTTATATACACAAAAACTAATGTTAGGACTTCAATGATCAAGATTGTCAGTTTACAGCTTTCTGAGTCCAGAAATGTTGAAATAGTGTTTCTGTTCAAATGAAGTGAAATCAAGCCCAAATCTGCTCAAAAGCTTGTCTCTCTAATAGAGAAAGCTGTTTCATTCAGTATTCAGTGCAAATCTTGCCAAACTGATAGATGCTTATGCCATTTGAAATACAATGTTTTCTGCAATTGCTGTAAGACAGTTTTTAATGTGTTAGAAGTTATATGCACAAAAACTTATGTTAGGACTTCAATGATCAAGATTGTCAGTTTACAGCTTTCTGAGTCCAGAAATGTTGAAATAGTGTTTCTGTTCAAATGAAGTGAAATCAAGCCCAAATCTGCTCAAAAGCTTGTCTCTCTAATAGAGAAAGCTGTTTCATTCAGTATTCAGTGCAAATCTTGCCAAACTGATAGATGCTTATGCCTTATGAAGTACAATGTTTTCTGCAATGCTGTAAAACAGTTTTTAATGTGTTAGAAGTTATATACACAAAAACTAATGTTAGGACTTCAATGATCAAGATTGTCAGTTTACAGCTTTCTGAGTCCAGAAATGTTGAAATAGTGTTTCTGTTCAAATGAAGTGAAATCAAGCCCAAATCTGCTCAAAAGCTTGTCTCTCTAATAGAGAAAGCTGTTTCATTCAGTATTCAGTGCAAATCTTGCCAAACTGATAGATGCTTATGCCATATGAAATACAATGTTTTCTGCAATGCTGTAAGACAGTTTTTAATGTGTTAGAAGTTATATGCACAAAAACTTATGTTAGGACTTCAATGATCAAGATTGTCAGTTTACAGCTTTCTGAGTCCAGTAATGCTGAAATAGTACTTCTGTTCAAATGAAGTGAAATCTAGCCCAAATCTGCTCAAAAGCTTGTCTCTCTATTAGAGAAAGCTGTTTCATTCAGTATTCAGTGCAAATCTTGCCAAACTGATAGATGCTTATGCCTTATGAAGTACAATGTTTTCTGCAATGCTGTAAGACAGTTTTTAATGTGTTAGAAGTTATATACACAAAAACTAATGTTAGGACTTCTATGATCAAGATTGTCAGTTTACAGCTTTCTGAGTCCAGAAATGTTGAAATAGTGTTTCTGTTCAAATGAAGTGAAATCAAGCCCAAATCTGCTCAAAAGCTTGTCTCTCTAATAGAGAAAGCTGTTTCATTCAGTATTCAGTGCAAATCTTGCCAAACTGATAGATGCTTATGCCATATGAAATACAATGTTTTCTGCAATGCTGTAAGACAGTTTTTAATGTGTTAGAAGTTATATGCACAAAAACTTATGTTAGGACTTCAATGATCAAGATTGTCAGTTTACAGCTTTCTGAGTCCAGTAATGCTGAAATAGTACTTCTGTTCAAATGAAGTGAAATCTAGCCCAAATCTGCTCAAAAGCTTGTCTATCTATTAGAGAAAGCTGTTTCATTCAGTATTCAGTGCAAATCTTGCCAAACTGATAGATGCTTATGCCTTATGAAGTACAATGTTTTCTGCAATGCTGTAAGACAGTTTTTAATGTGTTAGAAGTTATATACACAAAAACTAATGTTAGGACTTCTATGATCAAGATTGTCAGTTTACAGCTTTCTGAGTCCAGAAATGTTGAAATAGTGTTTCTGTTCAAATGAAGTGAAATCAAGCCCAAATCTGCTCAAAAGCTTGTCTCTCTATTAGAGAAAGCTGTTTCATTCAGTATTCAGTGCAAATCTTGCCAAACTGATAGATGCTTATGCCTTATGAAGTACAATGTTTTCTGCAATGCTGTAAAACAGTTTTTAATGTGTTAGAAGTTATATACACAAAAACTAATGTTAGGACTTCAATGATCAAGATTGTCAGTTTACAGCTTTCTGAGTCCAGAAATGTTGAAATAGTGTTTCTGTTCAAATGAAGTGAAATCAAGCCCAAATCTGCTCAAAAGCTTGTCTCTCTAATAGAGAAAGCTGTTTCATTCAGTATTCAGTGCAAATCTTGCCAAACTGATAGATGCTTATGCCATATGAAATACAATGTTTTCTGCAATGCTGTAAGACAGTTTTTAATGTGTTAGAAGTTATATGCACAAAAACTTATGTTAGGACTTCAATGATCAAGATTGTCAGTTTACAGCTTTCTGAGTCCAGAAATGTTGAAATAGTGTTTCTGTTCAAATGAAGTGAAATCAAGCCCAAATCTGCTCAAAAGCTTGTCTCTCTAATAGAGAAAGCTGTTTCATTCAGTATTCAGTGCAAATCTTGCCAAACTGATAGATGCTTATGCCATATGAAATACAATGTTTTCTGCAATGCTGTAAGACAGTTTTTAATGTGTTAGAAGTTATATGCACAAAAACTTATGTTAGGACTTCAATGATCAAGATTGTCAGTTTACAGCTTTCTGAGTCCAGTAATGCTGAAATAGTACTTCTGTTCAAATGAAGTGAAATCTAGCCCAAATCTGCTCAAAAGCTTGTCTATCTATTAGAGAAAGCTGTTTCATTCAGAATTCAGTGCAAATCTTGCCAAACTGATAGATGCTTATGCCTTATGAAGTACAATGTTTTCTGCAATGCTGTAAGACAGTTTTTAATGTGTTAGAAGTTATATACACAAAAACTAATGTTAGGACTTCTATGATCAAGATTGTCAGTTTACAGCTTTCTGAGTCCAGAAATGTTGAAATAGTGTTTCTGTTCAAATGAAGTGAAATCAAGCCCAAATCTGCTCAAAAGCTTGTCTCTCTATTAGAGAAAGCTGTTTCATTCAGTATTCAGTGCAAATCTTGCCAAACTGATAGATGCTTATGCCTTATGAAGTACAATGTTTTCTGCAATGCTGTAAAACAGTTTTTAATGTGTTAGAAGTTATATACACAAAAACTAATGTTAGGACTTCAATGATCAAGATTGTCAGTTTACAGCTTTCTGAGTCCAGAAATGTTGAAATAGTGTTTCTGTTCAAATGAAGTGAAATCAAGCCCAAATCTGCTCAAAAGCTTGTCTCTCTAATAGAGAAAGCTGTTTCATTCAGTATTCAGTGCAAATCTTGCCAAACTGATAGATGCTTATGCCATATGAAATACAATGTTTTCTGCAATGCTGTAAGACAGTTTTTAATGTGTTAGAAGTTATATGCACAAAAACTTATGTTAGGACTTCAATGATCAAGATTGTCAGTTTACAGCTTTCTGAGTCCAGTAATGCTGAAACAGTACTTCTGTTCAAATGAAGTGAAATCTAGCCCAAATCTGCTCAAAAGCTTGTCTCTCTATTAGAGAAAGCTGTTTCATTCAGTATTCAGTGCAAATCTTGCCAAACTGATAGATGCTTATGCCTTATGAAGTACAATGTTTTCTGCAATGCTGTAAGACAGTTTTTAATGTGTTAGAAGTTATATACACAAAAACTAATGTTAGGACTTCAATGATCAAGATTGTCAGTTTACAGCTTTCTGAGTCCAGTAATGCTGAAACAGTACTTCTGTTCAAATGAAGTGAAATCTAGCCCAAATCTGCTCAAAAGCTTGTCTCTCTATTAGAGGAAGCTGTTTCATTCAGTATTCAGTGCAAATCTTGCCAAACTGATAGATGCTTATGCCTTATGAAGTACAATGTTTTCTGCAATGCTGTAAGACAGTTTTTAATGTGTTAGAAGTTATATACACAAAAACTAATGTTAGGACTTCTATGATCAAGATTGTCAGTTTACAGCTTTCTGAGTCCAGAAATGTTGAAATAGTGTTTCTGTTCAAATGAAGTGAAATCAAGCCCAAATCTGCTCAAAAGCTTGTCTCTCTATTAGAGAAAGCTGTTTCATTCAGTATTCAGTGCAAATCTTGCCAAACTGATAGATGCTTATGCCTTATGAAGTACAATGTTTTCTGCAATGCTGTAAAACAGTTTTTAATGTGTTAGAAGTTATATACACAAAAACTAATGTTAGGACTTCAATGATCAAGATTGTCAGTTTACAGCTTTCTGAGTCCAGAAATGTTGAAATAGTGTTTCTGTTCAAATGAAGTGAAATCAAGCCCAAATCTGCTCAAAAGCTTGTCTCTCTAATAGAGAAAGCTGTTTCATTCAGTATTCAGTGCAAATCTTGCCAAACTGATAGATGCTTATGCCATATGAAATACAATGTTTTCTGCAATGCTGTAAGACAGTTTTTAATGTGTTAGAAGTTATATGCACAAAAACTTATGTTAGGACTTCAATGATCAAGATTGTCAGTTTACAGCTTTCTGAGTCCAGAAATGTTGAAATAGTGTTTCTGTTCAAATGAAGTGAAATCAAGCCCAAATCTGCTCAAAAGCTTGTCTCTCTAATAGAGAAAGCTGTTTCATTCAGTATTCAGTGCAAATCTTGCCAAACTGATAGATGCTTATGCCTTATGAAGTACAATGTTTTCTGCAATGCTGTAAAACAGTTTTTAATGTGTTAGAAGTTATATACACAAAAACTAATGTTAGGACTTCAATGATCAAGATTGTCAGTTTACAGCTTTCTGAGTCCAGTAATGCTGAAACAGTACTTCTGTTCAAATGAAGTGAAATCTAGCCCAAATCTGCTCAAAAGCTTGTCTCTCTATTAGAGGAAGCTGTTTCATTCAGTATTCAGTGCAAATCTTGCCAAACTGATAGATGCTTATGCCTTATGAAGTACAATGTTTTCTGCAATGCTGTAAGACAGTTTTTAATGTGTTAGAAGTTATATACACAAAAACTAATGTTAGGACTTCTATGATCAAGATTGTCAGTTTACAGCTTTCTGAGTCCAGAAATGTTGAAATAGTGTTTCTGTTCAAATGAAGTGAAATCAAGCCCAAATCTGCTCAAAAGCTTGTCTCTCTAATAGAGAAAGCTGTTTCATTCAGTATTCAGTGCAAATCTTGCCAAACTGATAGATGCTTATGCCTTATGAAGTACAATGTTTTCTGCAATGCTGTAAAACAGTTTTTAATGTGTTAGAAGTTATATACACAAAAACTAATGTTAGGACTTCAATGATCAAGATTGTCAGTTTACAGCTTTCTGAGTCCAGAAATGTTGAAATAGTGTTTCTGTTCAAATGAAGTGAAATCAAGCCCAAATCTGCTCAAAAGCTTGTCTCTCTAATAGAGAAAGCTGTTTCATTCAGTATTCAGTGCAAATCTTGCCAAACTGATAGATGCTTATGCCATATGAAATACAATGTTTTCTGCAATGCTGTAAGACAGTTTTTAATGTGTTAGAAGTTATATGCACAAAAACTTATGTTAGGACTTCAATGATCAAGATTGTCAGTTTACAGCTTTCTGAGTCCAGTAATGCTGAAATAGTACTTCTGTTCAAATGAAGTGAAATCTAGCCCAAATCTGCTCAAAAGCTTGTCTCTCTAATAGAGAAAGCTGTTTCATTCAGTATTCAGTGCAAATCTTGCCAAACTGATAGATGCTTATGCCATATGAAATACAATGTTTTCTGCAATGCTGTAAGACAGTTTTTAATGTGTTAGAAGTTATATGCACAAAAACTTATGTTAGGACTTCAATGATCAAGATTGTCAGTTTACAGCTTTCTGAGTCCAGTAATGCTGAAATAGTACTTCTGTTCAAATGAAGTGAAATCTAGCCCAAATCTGCTCAAAAGCTTGTCTATCTATTAGAGAAAGCTGTTTCATTCAGTATTCAGTGCAAATCTTGCCAAACTGATAGATGCTTATGCCTTATGAAGTACAATGTTTTCTGCAATGCTGTAAGACAGTTTTTAATGTGTTAGAAGTTATATACACAAAAACTAATGTTAGGACTTCTATGATCAAGATTGTCAGTTTACAGCTTTCTGAGTCCAGAAATGTTGAAATAGTGTTTCTGTTCAAATGAAGTGAAATCAAGCCCAAATCTGCTCAAAAGCTTGTCTCTCTATTAGAGAAAGCTGTTTCATTCAGTATTCAGTGCAAATCTTGCCAAACTGATAGATGCTTATGCCTTATGAAGTACAATGTTTTCTGCAATGCTGTAAAACAGTTTTTAATGTGTTAGAAGTTATATACACAAAAACTAATGTTAGGACTTCAATGATCAAGATTGTCAGTTTACAGCTTTCTGAGTCCAGAAATGTTGAAATAGTGTTTCTGTTCAAATGAAGTGAAATCAAGCCCAAATCTGCTCAAAAGCTTGTCTCTCTAATAGAGAAAGCTGTTTCATTCAGTATTCAGTGCAAATCTTGCCAAACTGATAGATGCTTATGCCATATGAAATACAATGTTTTCTGCAATGCTGTAAGACAGTTTTTAATGTGTTAGAAGTTATATGCACAAAAACTTATGTTAGGACTTCAATGATCAAGATTGTCAGTTTACAGCTTTCTGAGTCCAGAAATGTTGAAATAGTGTTTCTGTTCAAATGAAGTGAAATCAAGCCCAAATCTGCTCAAAAGCTTGTCTCTCTAATAGAGAAAGCTGTTTCATTCAGTATTCAGTGCAAATCTTGCCAAACTGATAGATGCTTATGCCATATGAAATACAATGTTTTCTGCAATGCTGTAAGACAGTTTTTAATGTGTTAGAAGTTATATGCACAAAAACTTATGTTAGGACTTCAATGATCAAGATTGTCAGTTTACAGCTTTCTGAGTCCAGTAATGCTGAAATAGTACTTCTGTTCAAATGAAGTGAAATCTAGCCCAAATCTGCTCAAAAGCTTGTCTATCTATTAGAGAAAGCTGTTTCATTCAGTATTCAGTGCAAATCTTGCCAAACTGATAGATGCTTATGCCTTATGAAGTACAATGTTTTCTGCAATGCTGTAAGACAGTTTTTAATGTGTTAGAAGTTATATACACAAAAACTAATGTTAGGACTTCTATGATCAAGATTGTCAGTTTACAGCTTTCTGAGTCCAGAAATGTTGAAATAGTGTTTCTGTTCAAATGAAGTGAAATCAAGCCCAAATCTGCTCAAAAGCTTGTCTCTCTATTAGAGAAAGCTGTTTCATTCAGTATTCAGTGCAAATCTTGCCAAACTGATAGATGCTTATGCCTTATGAAGTACAATGTTTTCTGCAATGCTGTAAAACAGTTTTTAATGTGTTAGAAGTTATATACACAAAAACTAATGTTAGGACTTCAATGATCAAGATTGTCAGTTTACAGCTTTCTGAGTCCAGAAATGTTGAAATAGTGTTTCTGTTCAAATGAAGTGAAATCAAGCCCAAATCTGCTCAAAAGCTTGTCTCTCTAATAGAGAAAGCTGTTTCATTCAGTATTCAGTGCAAATCTTGCCAAACTGATAGATGCTTATGCCATATGAAATACAATGTTTTCTGCAATGCTGTAAGACAGTTTTTAATGTGTTAGAAGTTATATGCACAAAAACTTATGTTAGGACTTCAATGATCAAGATTGTCAGTTTACAGCTTTCTGAGTCCAGTAATGCTGAAACAGTACTTCTGTTCAAATGAAGTGAAATCTAGCCCAAATCTGCTCAAAAGCTTGTCTCTCTATTAGAGAAAGCTGTTTCATTCAGTATTCAGTGCAAATCTTGCCAAACTGATAGATGCTTATGCCTTATGAAGTACAATGTTTTCTGCAATGCTGTAAGACAGTTTTTAATGTGTTAGAAATTATATACACAAAAACTAATGTTAGGACTTCAATGATCAAGATTGTCAGTTTACAGCTTTCTGAGTCCAGTAATGCTGAAACAGTACTTCTGTTCAAATGAAGTGAAATCTAGCCCAAATCTGCTCAAAAGCTTGTCTCTCTATTAGAGGAAGCTGTTTCATTCAGTATTCAGTGCAAATCTTGCCAAACTGATAGATGCTTATGCCTTATGAAGTACAATGTTTTCTGCAATGCTGTAAGACAGTTTTTAATGTGTTAGAAGTTATATACACAAAAACTAATGTTAGGACTTCTATGATCAAGATTGTCAGTTTACAGCTTTCTGAGTCCAGAAATGTTGAAATAGTGTTTCTGTTCAAATGAAGTGAAATCAAGCCCAAATCTGCTCAAAAGCTTGTCTCTCTATTAGAGAAAGCTGTTTCATTCAGTATTCAGTGCAAATCTTGCCAAACTGATAGATGCTTATGCCTTATGAAGTACAATGTTTTCTGCAATGCTGTAAAACAGTTTTTAATGTGTTAGAAGTTATATACACAAAAACTAATGTTAGGACTTCAATGATCAAGATTGTCAGTTTACAGCTTTCTGAGTCCAGAAATGTTGAAATAGTGTTTCTGTTCAAATGAAGTGAAATCAAGCCCAAATCTGCTCAAAAGCTTGTCTCTCTAATAGAGAAAGCTGTTTCATTCAGTATTCAGTGCAAATCTTGCCAAACTGATAGATGCTTATGCCATATGAAATACAATGTTTTCTGCAATGCTGTAAGACAGTTTTTAATGTGTTAGAAGTTATATGCACAAAAACTTATGTTAGGACTTCAATGATCAAGATTGTCAGTTTACAGCTTTCTGAGTCCAGAAATGTTGAAATAGTGTTTCTGTTCAAATGAAGTGAAATCAAGCCCAAATCTGCTCAAAAGCTTGTCTCTCTAATAGAGAAAGCTGTTTCATTCAGTATTCAGTGCAAATCTTGCCAAACTGATAGATGCTTATGCCTTATGAAGTACAATGTTTTCTGCAATGCTGTAAAACAGTTTTTAATGTGTTAGAAGTTATATACACAAAAACTAATGTTAGGACTTCAATGATCAAGATTGTCAGTTTACAGCTTTCTGAGTCCAGAAATGTTGAAATAGTGTTTCTGTTCAAATGAAGTGAAATCAAGCCCAAATCTGCTCAAAAGCTTGTCTCTCTAATAGAGAAAGCTGTTTCATTCAGTATTCAGTGCAAATCTTGCCAAACTGATAGATGCTTATGCCATATGAAATACAATGTTTTCTGCAATGCTGTAAGACAGTTTTTAATGTGTTAGAAGTTATATGCACAAAAACTTATGTTAGGACTTCAATGATCAAGATTGTCAGTTTACAGCTTTCTGAGTCCAGTAATGCTGAAACAGTACTTCTGTTCAAATGAAGTGAAATCTAGCCCAAATCTGCTCAAAAGCTTGTCTCTCCAATAGAGAAAGCTGTTTCATTCAGTATTCAGTGCAAATCTTGCCAAACTGATAGATGCTTATGCCTTATGAAGTACAATGGTTTCTGCAATGCTGTAAGACAGTTTTTAATGTGTTAGAAGTTATATGCACAAAAACTTATGTTAGGACTTCAATGATCAAGATTGTCAGTTTACAGCTTTCTGAGTCCAGTAATGCTGAAATAGTACTTCTGTTCAAATGAAGTGAAATCTAGCCCAAATCTGCTCAAAAGCTTGTCTCTCTAATAGAGAAAGCTGTTTCATTCAGTATTCAGTGCAAATCTTGCCAAACTGATAGATGCTTATGCCATATGAAATACAATGTTTTCTGCAATGCTGTAAGACAGTTTTTAATGTGTTAGAAGTTATATGCACAAAAACTTATGTTAGGACTTCAATGATCAAGATTGTCAGTTTACAGCGTTCTGAGTCCAGTAATGCTGAAACAGTACTTCTGTTCAAATGAAGTGAAATCTAGCCCAAATCTGCTCAAAAGCTTGTCTCTCTATTAGAGAAAGCTGTTTCATTCAGTATTCAGTGCAAATCTTGCCAAACTGATAGATGCTTATGCCTTATGAAGTACAATGTTTTCTGCAATGCTGTAAAACAGTTTTTAATGTGTTAGAAGTTATATACACAAAAACTAATGTTAGGACTTCAATGATCAAGATTGTCAGTTTACAGCTTTCTGAGTCCAGAAATGTTGAAATAGTGTTTCTGTTCAAATGAAGTGAAATCAAGCCCAAATCTGCTCAAAAGCTTGTCTCTCTAATAGAGAAAGCTGTTTCATTCAGTATTCAGTGCAAATCTTGCCAAACTGATAGATGCTTATGCCATATGAAATACAATGTTTTCTGCAATGCTGTAAGACAGTTTTTAATGTGTTAGAAGTTATATGCACAAAAACTTATGTTAGGACTTCAATGATCAAGATTGTCAGTTTACAGCTTTCTGAGTCCAGTAATGCTGAAATAGTACTTCTGTTCAAATGAAGTGAAATCTAGCCCAAATCTGCTCAAAAGCTTGTCTATCTATTAGATAAAGCTGTTTCATTCAGTATTCAGTGCAAATCTTGCCAAACTGATAGATGCTTATGCCTTATGAAGTACAATGTTTTCTGCAATGCTGTAAGACAGTTTTTAATGTGTTAGAAGTTATATACACAAAAACTAATGTTAGGACTTCAATGATCAAGATTGTCAGTTTACAGCTTTCTGAGTCCAGTAATGCTGAAACAGTACTTCTGTTCAAATGAAGTGAAATCTAGCCCAAATCTGCTCAAAAGCTTGTCTCTCTATTAGAGGAAGCTGTTTCATTCAGTATTCAGTGCAAATCTTGCCAAACTGATAGATGCTTATGCCTTATGAAGTACAATGTTTTCTGCAATGCTGTAAAACAGTTTTTAATGTGTTAGAAGTTATATACACAAAAACTAATGTTAGGACTTCTATGATCAAGATTGTCAGTTTACAGCTTTCTGAGTCCAGAAATGTTGAAATAGTGTTTCTGTTCAAATGAAGTGAAATCAAGCCCAAATCTGCTCAAAAGCTTGTCTCTCTATTAGAGAAAGCTGTTTCATTCAGTATTCAGTGCAAATCTTGCCAAACTGATAGATGCTTATGCCTTATGAAGTACAATGTTTTCTGCAATGCTGTAAAACAGTTTTTAATGTGTTAGAAGTTATATACACAAAAACTAATGTTAGGACTTCAATGATCAAGATTGTCAGTTTACAGCTTTCTGAGTCCAGAAATGTTAAAATAGTGTTTCTGTTCAAATGAAGTGAAATCAAGCCCAAATCTGCTCAAAAGCTTGTCTCTCTAATAGAGAAAGCTGTTTCATTCAGTATTCAGTGCAAATCTTGCCAAACTGATAGATGCTTATGCCATATGAAATACAATGTTTTCTGCAATGCTGTAAGACGGATTTTAATGTGTTAGAAGTTATATACACAAAAACTAATGTTAGGACTTCAATGATAAAGATTGTCAGTTTACAGCTTTCTGAGTCCAGTAATGCTGAAATAGTACTTCTGTTCAAATGAAGTGAAATCTAGCCCAAATCTGCTCAAAAGCTTGTCTCTCTAATAGAGAAAGCTGTTTCATTCAGTATTCAGTGCAAATCTTGCCAAACTGATAGATGCTTATGCCTTATGAAGTACAATGTTTTCTGCAATGCTGTAAAACAGTTTTTAATGTGTTAGAAGTTTTATACACAAAAACTAATGTTAGGACTTCAATGATCAAGATTGTCAGTTTACAGCTTTCTGAGTCCAGAAATGTTGAAATAGTGTTTCTGTTCAAATGAAGTGAAATCAAGCCCAAATCTGCTCAAAAGCTTGTCTCTCTAATAGAGAAAGCTGTTTCATTCAGTATTCAGTGCAAATCTTGCCAAACTGATAGATGCTTATGCCATATGAAATACAATGTTTTCTGCAATGCTGTAAGACAGTTTTTAATGTGTTAGAAGTTATATGCACAAAAACTTATGTTAGGACTTCAATGATCAAGATTGTCAGTTTACAGCTTTCTGAGTCCAGTAATGCTGAAATAGTACTTCTGTTCAAATGAAGTGAAATCTAGCCCAAATCTGCTCAAAAGCTTGTCTCTCTATTAGAGGAAGCTGTTTCATTCAGTATTCAGTGCAAATCTTGCCAAACTGATAGATGCTTATGCCTTATGAAGTACAATGTTTTCTGCAATGCTGTAAAACAGTTTTTAATGTGTTAGAAGTTATATACACAAAAACTAATGTTAGGACTTCAATGATCAAGATTGTCAGTTTACAGCTTTCTGAGTCCAGAAATGTTGAAATAGTGTTTCTGTTCAAATGAAGTGAAATCAAGCCCAAATCTGCTCAAAAGCTTGTCTCTCTATTAGAGAAAGCTGTTTCATTCAGTATTCAGTGCAAATCTTGCCAAACTGATAGATACTTATGCCTTATGAAGTACAATGTTTTCTGCAATGCTGTAAAACAGTTTTTAATGTGTTAGAAGTTATATACACAAAAACTAATGTTAGGACTTCTATGATCAAGATTGTCAGTTTACAGCTTTCTGAGTCCAGAAATGTTAAAATAGTGTTTCTGTTCAAATGAAGTGAAATCTAGCCCAAATCTGCTCAAAAGCTTGTCTCTCTAATAGAGAAAGCTGTTTCATTCAGTATTCAGTGCAAATCTTGCCAAACTGATAGATGCTTATGCCTTATGAAGTACAATGTTTTCTGCAATGCTGTAAAACAGTTTTTAATGTGTTAGAAGTTTTATACACAAAAACTAATGTTAGGACTTCAATGATCAAGATTGTCAGTTTACAGCTTTCTGAGTCCAGAAATGTTGAAATAGTGTTTCTGTTCAAATGAAGTGAAATCAAGCCCAAATCTGCTCAAAAGCTTGTCTCTCTAATAGAGAAAGCTGTTTCATTCAGTATTCAGTGCAAATCTTGCCAAACTGATAGATGCTTATGCCTTATGAAGTACAATGTTTTCTGCAATGCTGTAAAACAGTTTTTAATGTGTTAGAAGTTTTATACACAAAAACTAATGTTAGGACTTCAATGATCAAGATTGTCAGTTTACAGCTTTCTGAGTCCAGAAATGTTGAAATAGTACTTCTGTTCAAATGAAGTGAAATCAAGCCCAAATCTGCTCAAAAGCTTGTCTCTCTAATAGAGAAAGCTGTTTCATTCAGTATTCAGTGCAAATCTTGCCAAACTGATAGATGCTTATGCCATATGAAATACAATGTTTTCTGCAATGCTGTAAGACAGTTTTTAATGTGTTAGAAGTTATATGCACAAAAACTTATGTTAGGACTTCAATGATCAAGATTGTCAGTTTACAGCTTTCTGAGTCCAGTAATGCTGAAATAGTACTTCTGTTCAAATGAAGTGAAATCTAGCCCAAATCTGCTCAAAAGCTTGTCTCTCTATTAGAGAAAGCTGTTTCATTCAGTATTCAGTGCAAATCTTGCCAAACTGATAGATACTTATGCCTTATGAAGTACAATGTTTTCTGCAATGCTGTAAAACAGTTTTTAATGTGTTAGAAGTTATATACACAAAAACTAATGTTAGGACTTCAATGATCAAGATTGTCAGTTTACAGCTTTCTGAGTCCAGAAATGTTGAAATAGTGTTTCTGTTCAAATGAAGTGAAATCAAGCCCAAATCTGCTCAAAAGCTTGTCTCTCTAATAGAGAAAGCTGTTTCATTCAGTATTCAGTGCAAATCTTGCCAAACTGATAGATGCTTATGCCATATGAAATAAAATGTTTTCTGCAATGCTGTAAAACAGTTTTTAATGTGTTAGAAGTTATATACACAAAAACTAATGTTAGGACTTCAATGATCAAGATTGTCAGTTTACAGCTTTCTGAGTCCAGTAATGCTGAAATAGTACTTCTGTTCAAATGAAGTGAAATCTAGCCCAAATCTGCTCAAAAGCTTGTCTCTCTATTAGAGAAAGCTGTTTCATTCAGTATTCAGTGCAAATCTTGCCAAACTGATAGATACTTATGCCTTATGAAGTACAATGTTTTCTGCAATGCTGTAAAACAGTTTTTAATGTGTTAGAAGTTATATACACAAAAACTAATGTTAGGACTTCAATGATCAAGATTGTCAGTTTACAGCTTTCTGAGTCCAGTAATGCTGAAATAGTACTTCTGTTCAAATGAAGTGAAATCTAGCCCAAATCTGCTCAAAAGCTTGTCTCTCTATTAGAGAAAGCTGTTTCATTCAGTATTCAGTGCAAATCTTGCCAAACTGATAGATGCTTATGCCTTATGAAGTACAATGTTTTCTGCAATGCTGTAAAACAGTTTTTAATGTGTTAGAAGTTATATACACAAAAACTAATGTTAGGACTTCAATGATCAAGATTGTCAGTTTACAGCTTTCTGAGTCCAGTAATGCTGAAATAGTACTTCTGTTCAAATGAAGTGAAATCTAGCCCAAATCTGCTCAAAAGCTTGTCTCTCTAATAGAGAAAGCTGTTTCATTCAGTATTCAGTGCAAATCTTGCCAAACTGATAGATGCTTATGCCATATGAAATACAATGTTTTCTGCAATGCTGTAAGACAGTTTTTAATGTGTTAGAAGTTATATGCACAAAAACTAATGTTAGGACTTCAATGATCAAGATTGTCAGTTTACAGCTTTCTGAGTCCAGTAATGCTGAAACAGTACTTCTGTTCAAATGAAGTGAAATCTAGCCCAAATCTGCTCAAAAGCTTGTCTCTCTATTAGAGAAAGCTGTTTCATTCAGTATTCAGTGCAAATCTTGCCAAACTGATAGATGCTTATGCCTTATGAAGTACAATGTTTTCTGCAATGCTGTAAAACAGTTTTTAATGTGTTAGAAGTTATATACACAAAAACTAATGTTAGGACTTCAATGATCAAGATTGTCAGTTTACAGCTTTCTGAGTCCAGAAATGTTGAAATAGTGTTTCTGTTCAAATGAAGTGAAATCAAGCCCAAATCTGCTCAAAAGCTTGTCTCTCTAATAGAGAAAGCTGTTTCATTCAGTATTCAGTGCAAATCTTGCCAAACTGATAGATGCTTATGCCATATGAAATACAATGTTTTCTGCAATGCTGTAAGACAGTTTTTAATGTGTTAGAAGTTATATGCACAAAAACTTATGTTAGGACTTCAATGATCAAGATTGTCAGTTTACAGCTTTCTGAGTCCAGTAATGCTGAAATAGTACTTCTGTTCAAATGAAGTGAAATCTAGCCCAAATCTGCTCAAAAGCTTGTCTCTCTAATAGAGAAAGCTGTTTCATTCAGTATTCAGTGCAAATCTTGCCAAACTGATAGATGCTTATGCCATATGAAATACAATGTTTTCTGCAATGCTGTAAGACAGTTTTTAATGTGTTAGAAGTTATATGCACAAAAACTTATGTTAGGACTTCAATGATCAAGATTGTCAGTTTACAGCTTTCTGAGTCCAGTAATGCTGAAATAGTACTTCTGTTCAAATGAAGTGAAATCTAGCCCAAATCTGCTCAAAAGCTTGTCTATCTATTAGAGAAAGCTGTTTCATTCAGTATTCAGTGCAAATCTTGCCAAACTGATAGATGCTTATGCCTTATGAAGTACAATGTTTTCTGCAATGCTGTAAGACAGTTTTTAATGTGTTAGAAGTTATATACACAAAAACTAATGTTAGGACTTCTATGATCAAGATTGTCAGTTTACAGCTTTCTGAGTCCAGAAATGTTAAAATAGTGTTTCTGTTCAAATGAAGTGAAATCAAGCCCAAATCTGCTCAAAAGCTTGTCTCTCTATTAGAGAAAGCTGTTTCATTCAGTATTCAGTGCAAATCTTGCCAAACTGATAGATACTTATGCCTTATGAAGTACAATGTTTTCTGCAATGCTGTAAAACAGTTTTTAATGTGTTAGAAGTTATATACACAAAAACTAATGTTAGGACTTCAATGATCAAGATTGTCAGTTTACAGCTTTCTGAGTCCAGAAATGTTGAAATAGTGTTTCTGTTCAAATGAAGTGAAATCAAGCCCAAATCTGCTCAAAAGCTTGTCTCTCTAATAGAGAAAGCTGTTTCATTCAGTATTCAGTGCAAATCTTGCCAAACTGATAGATGCTTATGCCATATGAAATAAAATGTTTTCTGCAATGCTGTAAGACAGTTTTTAATGTGTTAGAAGTTATATGCACAAAAACTTATGTTAGGACTTCAATGATCAAGATTGTCAGTTTACAGCTTTCTGAGTCCAGTAATGCTGAAATAGTACTTCTGTTCAAATGAAGTGAAATCTAGCCCAAATCTGCTCAAAAGCTTGTCTCTCTATTAGAGAAAGCTGTTTCATTCAGTATTCAGTGCAAATCTTGCCAAACTGATAGATACTTATGCCTTATGAAGTACAATGTTTTCTGCAATGCTGTAAAACAGTTTTTAATGTGTTAGAAGTTATATACACAAAAACTAATGTTAGGACTTCAATGATCAAGATTGTCAGTTTACAGCTTTCTGAGTCCAGAAATGTTGAAATAGTGTTTCTGTTCAAATGAAGTGAAATCAAGCCCAAATCTGCTCAAAAGCTTGTCTCTCTAATAGAGAAAGCTGTTTCATTCAGTATTCAGTGCAAATCTTGCCAAACTGATAGATGCTTATGCCATATGAAATAAAATGTTTTCTGCAATGCTGTAAAACAGTTTTTAATGTGTTAGAAGTTATATACACAAAAACTAATGTTAGGACTTCAATGATCAAGATTGTCAGTTTACAGCTTTCTGAGTCCAGTAATGCTGAAATAGTACTTCTGTTCAAATGAAGTGAAATCTAGCCCAAATCTGCTCAAAAGCTTGTCTCTCTATTAGAGAAAGCTGTTTCATTCAGTATTCAGTGCAAATCTTGCCAAACTGATAGATACTTATGCCTTATGAAGTACAATGTTTTCTGCAATGCTGTAAAACAGTTTTTAATGTGTTAGAAGTTATATACACAAAAACTAATGTTAGGACTTCAATGATCAAGATTGTCAGTTTACAGCTTTCTGAGTCCAGTAATGCTGAAATAGTACTTCTGTTCAAATGAAGTGAAATCTAGCCCAAATCTGCTCAAAAGCTTGTCTCTCTATTAGAGAAAGCTGTTTCATTCAGTATTCAGTGCAAATCTTGCCAAACTGATAGATGCTTATGCCTTATGAAGTACAATGTTTTCTGCAATGCTGTAAAACAGTTTTTAATGTGTTAGAAGTTATATACACAAAAACTAATGTTAGGACTTCAATGATCAAGATTGTCAGTTTACAGCTTTCTGAGTCCAGTAATGCTGAAATAGTACTTCTGTTCAAATGAAGTGAAATCTAGCCCAAATCTGCTCAAAAGCTTGTCTCTCTAATAGAGAAAGCTGTTTCATTCAGTATTCAGTGCAAATCTTGCCAAACTGATAGATGCTTATGCCATATGAAATACAATGTTTTCTGCAATGCTGTAAGACAGTTTTTAATGTGTTAGAAGTTATATGCACAAAAACTAATGTTAGGACTTCAATGATCAAGATTGTCAGTTTACAGCTTTCTGAGTCCAGTAATGCTGAAACAGTACTTCTGTTCAAATGAAGTGAAATCTAGCCCAAATCTGCTCAAAAGCTTGTCTCTCTATTAGAGAAAGCTGTTTCATTCAGTATTCAGTGCAAATCTTGCCAAACTGATAGATGCTTATGCCTTATGAAGTACAATGTTTTCTGCAATGCTGTAAAACAGTTTTTAATGTGTTAGAAGTTATATACACAAAAACTAATGTTAGGACTTCAATGATCAAGATTGTCAGTTTACAGCTTTCTGAGTCCAGAAATGTTGAAATAGTGTTTCTGTTCAAATGAAGTGAAATCAAGCCCAAATCTGCTCAAAAGCTTGTCTCTCTAATAGAGAAAGCTGTTTCATTCAGTATTCAGTGCAAATCTTGCCAAACTGATAGATGCTTATGCCATATGAAATACAATGTTTTCTGCAATGCTGTAAGACAGTTTTTAATGTGTTAGAAGTTATATGCACAAAAACTTATGTTAGGACTTCAATGATCAAGATTGTCAGTTTACAGCTTTCTGAGTCCAGTAATGCTGAAATAGTACTTCTGTTCAAATGAAGTGAAATCTAGCCCAAATCTGCTCAAAAGCTTGTCTCTCTAATAGAGAAAGCTGTTTCATTCAGTATTCAGTGCAAATCTTGCCAAACTGATAGATGCTTATGCCATATGAAATACAATGTTTTCTGCAATGCTGTAAGACAGTTTTTAATGTGTTAGAAGTTATATGCACAAAAACTTATGTTAGGACTTCAATGATCAAGATTGTCAGTTTACAGCTTTCTGAGTCCAGTAATGCTGAAATAGTACTTCTGTTCAAATGAAGTGAAATCTAGCCCAAATCTGCTCAAAAGCTTGTCTATCTATTAGAGAAAGCTGTTTCATTCAGTATTCAGTGCAAATCTTGCCAAACTGATAGATGCTTATGCCTTATGAAGTACAATGTTTTCTGCAATGCTGTAAGACAGTTTTTAATGTGTTAGAAGTTATATACACAAAAACTAATGTTAGGACTTCAATGATCAAGATTGTCAGTTTACAGCTTTCTGAGTCCAGTAATGCTGAAACAGTACTTCTGTTCAAATGAAGTGAAATCTAGCCCAAATCTGCTCAAAAGCTTGTCTCTCTATTAGAGGAAGCTGTTTCATTCAGTATTCAGTGCAAATCTTGCCAAACTGATAGATGCTTATGCCTTATGAAGTACAATGTTTTCTGCAATGCTGTAAAACAGTTTTTAATGTGTTAGAAGTTATATACACAAAAACTAATGTTAGGACTTCTATGATCAAGATTGTCAGTTTACAGCTTTCTGAGTCCAGAAATGTTAAAATAGTGTTTCTGTTCAAATGAAGTGAAATCAAGCCCAAATCTGCTCAAAAGCTTGTCTCTCTAATAGAGAAAGCTGTTTCATTCAGTATTCAGTGCAAATCTTGCCAAACTGATAGATGCTTATGCCATATGAAATACAATGTTTTCTGCAATGCTGTAAAACAGATTTTAATGTGTTAGAAGTTATATGCACAAAAACTAATGTTAGGACTTCAATGATCAAGATTGTCAGTTTACAGCTTTCTGAGTCCAGTAATGCTGAAATAGTACTTCTGTTCAAATGAAGTGAAATCTAGCCCAAATCTGCTCAAAAGCTTGTCTCTCTAATAGAGAAAGCTGTTTCATTCAGTATTCAGTGCAAATCTTGCCAAACTGATAGATGCTTATGCCATATGAAATACAATGTTTTCTGCAATGCTGTAAGACAGTTTTTAATGTGTTAGAAGTTATATACACAAAAACTAATGTTAGGACTTCAATGATCAAGATTGTCAGTTTACAGCTTTCTGAGTCCAGTAATGCTGAAATAGTACTTCTGTTCAAATGAAGTGAAATCTAGCCCAAATCTGCTCAAAAGCTTGTCTCTCTATTAGAGAAAGCTGTTTCATTCAGTATTCAGTGCAAATCTTGCCAAACTGATAGATGCTTATGCCTTATGAAGTACAATGTTTTCTGCAATGCTGTAAAACAGTTTTTAATGTGTTAGAAGTTATATACACAAAAACTAATGTTAGGACTTCAATGATCAAGATTGTCAGTTTACAGCTTTCTGAGTCCAGAAATGTTGAAATACTGTTTCTGTTCAAATGAAGTGAAATCAAGCCCAAATCTGCTCAAAAGCTTGTCTCTCTAATAGAGAAAGCTGTTTCATTCAGTATTCAGTGCAAATCTTGCCAAACTGATAGATGCTTATGCCATATGAAATACAATGTTTTCTGCAATGCTGTAAGACAGTTTTTAATGTGTTAGAAGTTATATGCACAAAAACTTATGTTAGGACTTCAATGATCAAGATTGTCAGTTTACAGCTTTCTGAGTCCAGTAATGCTGAAATAGTACTTCTGTTCAAATGAAGTGAAATCTAGCCCAAATCTGCTCAAAAGCGTGTCTCTCTATTAGAGAAAGCTGTTTCATTCAGTATTCAGTGCAAATCTTGCCAAACTGATAGATGCTTATGCCTTATGAAGTACAATGTTTTCTGCAATGCTGTAAGACAGTTTTTAATGTGTTAGAAGTTATATGCACAAAAACTAATGTTAGGACTTCAATGATCAAGATTGTCAGTTTACAGCTTTCTGAGTCCAGTAATGCTGAAATAGTACTTCTATTCAAATGAAGTGAAATCTAGCCCAAATCTGCTCAAAAGCTTGTCTCTCTATTAGAGAAAGCTGTTTCATTCAGTATTCAGTGCAAATCTTGCCAAACTGATAGATGCTTATGCCTTATGAAGTACAATGTTTTCTGCAATGCTGTAAAACAGTTTTTAATGTGTTAGAAGTTATATACACAAAAACTAATGTTAGGACTTCAATGATCAAGATTGTCAGTTTACAGCTTTCTGAGTCCAGTAATGTTGAAATAGTGTTTCTGTTCAAATGAAGTGAAATCAAGCCCAAATCTGCTCAAAAGCTTGTCTCTCTAATAGAGAAAGCTGTTTCATTCAGTATTCAGTGCAAATCTTGCCAAACTGATAGATGCTTATGCCATATGAAATACAATGTTTTCTGCAATGCTGTAAGACAGTTTTTAATGTGTTAGAAGTTATATGCACAAAAACTTATGTTAGGACTTCAATGATCAAGATTGTCAGTTTACAGCTTTCTGAGTCCAGTAATGCTGAAACAGTACTTCTGTTCAAATGAAGTGAAATCTAGCCCAAATCTGCTCAAAAGCTTGTCTCTCTATTAGAGAAAGCTGTTTCATTCAGTATTCAGTGCAAATCTTGCCAAACTGATAGATACTTATGCCTTATGAAGTACAATGTTTTCTGCAATGCTGTAAAACAGTTTTTAATGTGTTAGAAGTTATATACACAAAAACTAATGTTAGGACTTCAATGATCAAGATTGTCAGTTTACAGCTTTCTGAGTCCAGAAATGTTGAAATAGTGTTTCTGTTCAAATGAAGTGAAATCAAGCCCAAATCTGCTCAAAAGCTTGTCTCTCTAATAGAGAAAGCTGTTTCATTCAGTATTCAGTGCAAATCTTGCCAAACTGATAGATGCTTATGCCATATGAAATACAATGTTTTCTGCAATGCTGTAAGACAGTTTTTAATGTGTTAGAAGTTATATGCACAAAAACTTATGTTAGGACTTCAATGATCAAGATTGTCAGTTTACAGCTTTCTGAGTCCAGTAATGCTGAAATAGTACTTCTGTTCAAATGAAGTGAAATCTAGCCCAAATCTGCTCAAAAGCTTGTCTCTCTAATAGAGAAAGCTGTTTCATTCAGTATTCAGTGCAAATCTTGCCAAACTGATAGATGCTTATGCCATATGAAATACAATGTTTTCTGCAATGCTGTAAGACAGTTTTTAATGTGTTAGAAGTTATATACAAAAAAACTAATGTTAGGACTTCAATGATCAAGATTGTCAGTTTACAGCTTTCTGAGTCCAGTAATGCTGAAATAGTACTTCTGTTCAAATGAAGTGAAATCTAGCCCAAATCTGCTCAAAAGCTTGTCTCTCCAATAGAGAAAGCTGTTTCATTCAGTATTCAGTGCAAATCTTGCCAAACTGATAGATGCTTATGCCTTATGAAGTACAATGGTTTCTGCAATGCTGTAAGACAGTTTTTAATGTGTTAGAAGTTATATGCACAAAAACTTATGTTAGGACTTCAATGATCAAGATTGTCAGTTTACAGCTTTCTGAGTCCAGTAATGCTGAAATAGTACTTCTGTTCAAATGAAGTGAAATCTAGCCCAAATCTGCTCAAAAGCTTGTCTCTCTAATAGAGAAAGCTGTTTCATTCAGTATTCAGTGCAAATCTTGCCAAACTGATAGATGCTTATGCCATATGAAATACAATGTTTTCTGCAATGCTGTAAGACAGTTTTTAATGTGTTAGAAGTTATATGCACAAAAACTTATGTTAGGACTTCAATGATCAAGATTGTCAGTTTACAGCTTTCTGAGTCCAGTAATGCTGAAACAGTACTTCTGTTCAAATGAAGTGAAATCTAGCCCAAATCTGCTCAAAAGCTTGTCTCTCTATTAGAGAAAGCTGTTTCATTCAGTATTCAGTGCAAATCTTGCCAAACTGATAGATGCTTATGCCTTATGAAGTACAATGTTTTCTGCAATGCTGTAAAACAGTTTTTAATGTGTTAGAAGTTATATACACAAAAACTAATGTTAGGACTTCAATGATCAAGATTGTCAGTTTACAGCTTTCTGAGTCCAGAAATGTTAAAATAGTGTTTCTGTTCAAATGAAGTGAAATCAAGCCCAAATCTGCTCAAAAGCTTGTCTCTCTAATAGAGAAAGCTGTTTCATTCAGTATTCAGTGCAAATCTTGCCAAACTGATAGATGCTTATGCCATATGAAATACAATGTTTTCTGCAATGCTGTAAGACAGTTTTTAATGTGATAGAAGTTATATGCACAAAAACTTATGTTAGGACTTCAATGATCAAGATTGTCAGTTTACAGCTTTCTGAGTCCAGAAATGTTGAAATAGTGTTTCTGTTCAAATGAAGTGAAATCAAGCCCAAATCTGCTCAAAAGCTTGTCTCTCTAATAGAGAAAGCTGTTTCATTCAGTATTCAGTGCAAATCTTGCCAAACTGATAGATGCTTATGCCATATGAAATACAATGTTTTCTGCAATGCTGTAAGACAGTTTTTAATGTGTTAGAAGTTATATGCACAAAAACTTATGTTAGGACTTCAATGATCAAGATTGTCAGTTTACAGCTTTCTGAGTCCAGTAATGCTGAAATAGTACTTCTGTTCAAATGAAGTGAAATCTAGCCCAAATCTGCTCAAAAGCTTGTCTCTCTATTAGAGGAAGCTGTTTCATTCAGTATTCAGTGCAAATCTTGCCAAACTGATAGATGCTTATGCCTTATGAAGTACAATGTTTTCTGCAATGCTGTAAAACAGTTTTTAATGTGTTAGAAGTTATATACACAAAAACTAATGTTAGGACTTCAATGATCAAGATTGTCAGTTTACAGCTTTCTGAGTCCAGAAATGTTGAAATAGTGTTTCTGTTCAAATGAAGTGAAATCAAGCCCAAATCTGCTCAAAAGCTTGTCTCTCTATTAGAGAAAGCTGTTTCATTCAGTATTCAGTGCAAATCTTGCCAAACTGATAGATACTTATGCCTTATGAAGTACAATGTTTTCTGCAATGCTGTAAAACAGTTTTTAATGTGTTAGAAGTTATATACACAAAAACTAATGTTAGGACTTCAATGATCAAGATTGTCAGTTTACAGCTTTCTGAGTCCAGAAATGTTGAAATAGTGTTTCTGTTCAAATGAAGTGAAATCAAGCCCAAATCTGCTCAAAAGCTTGTCTCTCTAATAGAGAAAGCTGTTTCATTCAGTATTCAGTGCAAATCTTGCCAAACTGATAGATGCTTATGCCATATGAAATAAAATGTTTTCTGCAATGCTGTAAAACAGTTTTTAATGTGTTAGAAGTTATATACACAAAAACTAATGTTAGGACTTCAATGATCAAGATTGTCAGTTTACAGCTTTCTGAGTCCAGTAATGCTGAAATAGTACTTCTGTTCAAATGAAGTGAAATCTAGCCCAAATCTGCTCAAAAGCTTGTCTCTCTATTAGAGAAAGCTGTTTCATTCAGTATTCAGTGCAAATCTTGCCAAACTGATAGATACTTATGCCTTATGAAGTACAATGTTTTCTGCAATGCTGTAAAACAGTTTTTAATGTGTTAGAAGTTATATACACAAAAACTAATGTTAGGACTTCAATGATCAAGATTGTCAGTTTACAGCTTTCTGAGTCCAGTAATGCTGAAATAGTACTTCTGTTCAAATGAAGTGAAATCTAGCCCAAATCTGCTCAAAAGCTTGTCTCTCTATTAGAGAAAGCTGTTTCATTCAGTATTCAGTGCAAATCTTGCCAAACTGATAGATGCTTATGCCTTATGAAGTACAATGTTTTCTGCAATGCTGTAAAACAGTTTTTAATGTGTTAGAAGTTATATACACAAAAACTAATGTTAGGACTTCAATGATCAAGATTGTCAGTTTGCAGCTTTCTGAGTCCAGTAATGTTGAAATAGTGTTTCTGTTCAAATGAAGTGAAATCAAGCCCAAATCTGCTCAAAAGCTTGTCTCTCCAATAGAGAAAGCTGTTTCATTCAGTATTCAGTGCAAATCTTGCCAAACTGATAGATGCTTATGCCTTATGAAGTACAATGGTTTCTGCAATGCTGTAAGACAGTTTTTAATGTGTTAGAAGTTATATACACAAAAACTAATGTTAGGACTTCAATGATCAAGATTGTCAGTTTACAGCTTTCTGAGTCCAGAAATGTTGAAATAGTGTTTCTGTTCAAATGAAGTGAAATCAAGCCCAAATCTGCTCAAAAGCTTGTCTCTCTATTAGAGAAAGCTGTTTCATTCAGTATTCAGTGCAAATCTTGCCAAACTGATAGATACTTATGCCTTATGAAGTACAATGTTTTCTGCAATGCTGTAAAACAGTTTTTAATGTGTTAGAAGTTATATACACAAAAACTAATGTTAGGACTTCAATGATCAAGATTGTCAGTTTACAGCTTTCTGAGTCCAGAAATGTTGAAATAGTGTTCCTGTTCAAATGAAGTGAAATCAAGCCCAAATCTGCTCAAAAGCTTGTCTCTCTATTAGAGAAAGCTGTTTCATTCAGTATTCAGTGCAAATCTTGCCAAACTGATAGATGCTTATGCCATATGAAATACAATGTTTTCTGCAATGCTGTAAGACAGTTTTTAATGTGTTAGAAGTTATATGCACAAAAACTTATGTTAGGACTTCAATGATCAAGATTGTCAGTTTACAGCTTTCTGAGTCCAGTAATGCTGAAATAGTACTTCTGTTCAAATGAAGTGAAATCTAGCCCAAATCTGCTCAAAAGCTTGTCTCTCTAATAGAGAAAGCTGTTTCATTCAGTATTCAGTGCAAATCTTGCCAAACTGATAGATGCTTATGCCATATGAAATACAATGTTTTCTGCAATGCTGTAAGACAGTTTTTAATGTGTTAGAAGTTATATACAAAAAAACTAATGTTAGGACTTCAATGATCAAGATTGTCAGTTTACAGCTTTCTGAGTCCAGTAATGCTGAAACAGTACTTCTGTTCAAATGAAGTGAAATCTAGCCCAAATCTGCTCAAAAGCTTGTCTCTCCAATAGAGAAAGCTGTTTCATTCAGTATTCAGTGCAAATCTTGCCAAACTGATAGATGCTTATGCCTTATGAAGTCCAATGGTTTCTGCAATGCTGTAAGACAGTTTTTAATGTGTTAGAAGTTATATACACAAAAACTAATGTTAGGACTTCAATGGTCAAGATTGTCAGTTTACAGCTTTCTGAGTCCAGTAATGCTGAAATAGTACTTCTGTTCAAATGAAGTGAAATCTAGCCCAAATCTGCTCAAAAGCTTGTCTCTCTAATAGAGAAAGCTGTTTCATTCAGTATTCAGTGCAAATCTTGCCAAACTGATAGATGCTTATGCCATATGAAATACAATGTTTTCTGCAATGCTGTAAGACAGTTTTTAATGTGTTAGAAGTTATATGCACAAAAACTTATGTTAGGACTTCAATGATCAAGATTGTCAGTTTACAGCTTTCTGAGTCCAGTAATGCTGAAACAGTACTTCTGTTCAAATGAAGTGAAATCTAGCCCAAATCTGCTCAAAAGCTTGTCTCTCTATTAGAGAAAGCTGTTTCATTCAGTATTCAGTGCAAATCTTGCCAAACTGATAGATGCTTATGCCTTATGAAGTACAATGTTTTCTGCAATGCTGTAAAACAGTTTTTAATGTGTTAGAAGTTATATACACAAAAACTAATGTTAGGACTTCAATGATCAAGATTGTCAGTTTACAGCTTTCTGAGTCCAGAAATGTTGAAATAGTGTTTCTGTTCAAATGAAGTGAAATCAAGCCCAAATCTGCTCAAAAGCTTGTCTCTCTAATAGAGAAAGCTGTTTCATTCAGTATTCAGTGCAAATCTTGCCAAACTGATAGATGCTTATGCCATATGAAATAAAATGTTTTCTGCAATGCTGTAAAACAGTTTTTAATGTGTTAGAAGTTATATACACAAAAACTAATGTTAGGACTTCAATGATCAAGATTGTCAGTTTACAGCTTTCTGAGTCCAGTAATGCTGAAATAGTACTTCTGTTCAAATGAAGTGAAATCTAGCCCAAATCTGCTCAAAAGCTTGTCTCTCTATTAGAGAAAGCTGTTTCATTCAGTATTCAGTGCAAATCTTGCCAAACTGATAGATGCTTATGCCTTATGAAGTACAATGTTTTCTGCAATGCTGTAAAACAGTTTTTAATGTGTTAGAAGTTATATACACAAAAACTAATGTTAGGACTTCAATGATCAAGATTGTCAGTTTACAGCTTTCTGAGTCCAGAAATGTTGAAATAGTGTTTCTGTTCAAATGAAGTGAAATCAAGCCCAAATCTGCTCAAAAGCTTGTCTCTCTAATAGAGAAAGCTGTTTCATTCAGTATTCAGTGCAAATCTTGCCAAACTGATAGATGCTTATGCCATATGAAATACAATGTTTTCTGCAATGCTGTAAGACAGTTTTTAATGTGTTAGAAGTTATATGCACAAAAACTTATGTTAGGACTTCAATGATCAAGATTGTCAGTTTACAGCTTTCTGAGTCCAGTAATGCTGAAATAGTACTTCTGTCCAAATGAAGTGAAATCTAGCCCAAATCTGCTCAAAAGCTTGTCTCTCTATTAGAGGAAGCTGTTTCATTCAGTATTCAGTGCAAATCTTGCCAAACTGATAGATGCTTATGCCTTATGAAGTACAATGTTTTCTGCAATGCTGTAAAACAGTTTTTAATGTGTTAGAAGTTATATACACAAAAACTAATGTTAGGACTTCTATGATCAAGATTGTCAGTTTACAGCTTTCTGAGTCCAGAAATGTTGAAATAGTGTTTCTGTTCAAATGAAGTGAAATCAAGCCCAAATCTGCTCAAAAGCTTTTCTCTCTATTAGAGAAAGCTGTTTCATTCAATATTCAGTGCAAATCTTGCCAAACTGAAAGATGCTTATGCCTTATGAACAACAATGTTTTCTGCAATGCTGTAAGACAGTTTTTAATGTGTTAGAAGTTATATGCATAAAAACTTATGTTAGGACTTCAATGATCAAGATTGTCAGTTTACAGCTTTCTGAGTCCAGTAAAGTTGAAATAGTGCCTCTGTTCAAATGAAGTGAAATCTAGCCCAAATCTGCTCAAAAGCTTGTCTCTCTAATAGAGAAAGCTGTTTCATTCAATATTCAGTGCAAATCTTGCCAAACTAAAAGATGCTTGTGCCTTATGAAATACAATGTTTTCTACAATGCTGAAAGACAGTTTTTAATGTGTTAGAAGTTATATGCACAAAAACTTATGTTAGGACTTAAATGATCAAGATTGTCAGTTTACAGTTTTCTGAGTCCAGTAATGTTGAAATAGTGCCTCTGTTCAAATGAAGTGAAATCAAGCCCAAATCTGCTCAAAAGCTTTTCTCTCTATTAGAGAAAGCTGTTTCATTCAATATTCAGTGCAAATCTTGCCAAACTAAAAGATGCTTATGCCTTATGAACAACAATGTTTTCTGCAATGCTGTAAGACAGTTTTTAATGTGTTAGAAGTTATATGCACAAAAACTTATGTTAGGACTTCAATGATCAAGATTGTCAGTTTACAGCTTTCTGAGTCCAGTAATGTTGAAATAGTGCCTCTGTTCAAATGAAGTGAAATCAAGCCCAAATCTGCTCAAAAGCTTTTCTCTCTATTAGAGAAAGCTGTTTCATTCAATATTCAGTGCAAATCTTGCCAAACTAAAAGATGCTTATGCCTTATGAACAACAATGTTTTCTGCAATGCTGTAAGACAGTTTTTAATGTGTTAGAAGTTATATGCACAAAAACTTATGTTAGGACTTCAATTATCAAGATTTTCAGTTTACAGCTTTCTGAGTCCAGTAATGTTGAAATAGTGCCTCTGTTCAAATGAAGTGAAATCAAGCCCAAATCTGCTCAAAAGCTTTTCTCTCTATTAGAGAAAGCTGTTTCATTCAGTATTCAGTGCAAATCTTGCCAAAATGAAAGATGCTTATGCCTTATGAAATACAATGTTTTCTGCAATGCTGTAAGACAGTTTTTAATGTGTTAGAAGTTATATGCACAAAAACTTATGTTAGGACTTCAATGATCAAGATTGTCAGATTACAGCTTTCTGAGTCCAGTAATGTTGAAATAGTGCCTCTGTTCAAATGAAGTGAAATCTAGCCCAAATCTGCTCAAAAGCTTGTCTCTCTAATAGAGAAAGCTGTTTCATTCAATATTCAGTGCAAATCTTGCCAAACTGAAAGATGCTTGTGCCTTATGAAATACAATGTTTTCTGCAATGCTGTAAGACAGTTTTTAATGTGTTAGAAGTTATATGCACAAAACTTATGTTAGGACTTCAATGATCAAGATTGTCAGTTTACAGCTTTCTGAGTCCAGTAATGTTGAAATAAGTCCCTCTGTTCAAATGAAGTGAAATCAAGCCCAAATCTGCTCAAAAGCTTTTCTCCCTAGTAGAGAAAGCTGTTTCATTCAATATTCAGTGCAAATCTTGCCAAACTGAAAGATGCTTATGCCTTATGAACAACAATGTTTTCTGCAATGCTGTAAGACAGTTTTTAATGTGTTAGAAGTTATATGCATAAAAACTTATGTTAGGACTTCAATGATCAAGATTGTCCGTTTACAGCTTTCTGAGTCCAGTAATGTTGAAATAGTGCCTCTGTTCAAATGAAGTGAAATCAAGCCCAAATCTGCTCAAAAGCTTTTCTCTCTAGTAGAGAAAGCTATTTCATTCAGTATTCAGTGCAAATCTTGCCAAACTGAAAGATGCTTATGCCTTATGAAATACAATGTTTTCTGCAATGCTGTAAGACAGTTTTTAATGTGTTAGAAGTTATATGCACAAAAACTTATGTTAGGACTTCAATGATCAAGATTGTCAGTTTACAGCTTTCTGAGTCCAGTAATGTTGAAATAGTGCCTCTGTTCAAATGAAGTGAAATCAAGCCCAAATCAGCTCAAAAGCTTTTCTCTCTAGTAGAGAAAGCTATTTCATTCAGTATTCAGTACCAATCTTGCCAAACTGAAAGATGCTTATGCCTTATGAAATACAATGTTTTCTGCAATGCTGTAAGACAGTTTTTAATGTGTTAGAAGTTATATGCACAAAAACTTATGTTAGGACTTCAATTATCAAGATTGTCAGTTTACAGCTTTCTGAGTCCAGTAAATGTTGAAATAGTGCATCTGTTCAAATGAAGTGAAATCAAGCCCAAATCTGCTCAAAAGCTTTTCTCTCTAGTAGAGAAAGCTGTTTCATTCAGTATTCAGTGCAAATCTTGCCAAACTGAAAGATGCTTATGCCTTATGAAATACAATGTTTTCTGCAATGCTGTAAGACAGTTTTTAATGTGTTAGAAGTTATATGCACAAAAACTTATGTTAGGACTTCAATGATCAAGATTGTCAGTTTACAGCTTTCTGAGTCCAGTAATGTTGAAATAGTGCCTCTGTTCAAATGAAGTGAAATCAAGCCCAAATCTGCTCAAAAGCTTTTCTCTCTATTAGAGAAAGCTGTTTCATTCAGTATTCAGTGCAAATCTTGCCAATCTGAAACATGCTTATGCCTTATGAAATACAATGTTTTCTGCAATGCTGTAAGACAGTTTTTAATGTGTTAGAAGTTATATGCACAAAAACTTATGTTAGGACTTCAATGATCAAGATTGTCAGTTTACAGCTTTCTGAGTCCAGTAATGTTGAAATAGTGCCTCTGTTCAAATGAAGTGAAATCAAGCCCAAATCTGCTCAAAAGCTTTTCTCTCTATTAGAGAAACCTGTTTCATTCAATATTCAGTGCAAATCTTGCCAAACTGAAAGATGCTTATGCCTTATGAACAACAATGTTTTCTGCAATGCTGTAAGATTGTTTTTAATGTGTTAGAAGTTATATGCATAAAAACTTATGTTAGGACTTCAATGATCAAGATTGTCAGTTTACAGCTTTCTGAGTCCAGTAATGTTGAAATAGTGCCTCTGTTCAAATGAAGTGAAATCAAGCCCAAATCTGCTCAAAAGCTTTTCTCTCTATTAGAGAAAGCTGTTTCATTCAGTATTCAGTGCAAATCTTGCCAAACTGAAAGATGCTTATGCCTTATGAACAACAATGTTTTCTGCAATGCTGTAAGACAGTTTTTAATGTGTTAGAAGTTATATGCACAAAAACTTATGTTAGGACTTCAATTATCAAGATTGTCAGTTTACAGCTTTCTGAGTCCAGTAATGTTGAAATAGTGCATCTGTTCAAATGAAGTGAAATCAAGCCCAAATCTGCTCAAAAGCTTTTCTCTCTAGTAGAGAAAGCTGTTTCATTCAGTATTCAGTGCAAATCTTGCCAAACTGAAAGATGCTTATGCCTTATGAAATACAATGTTTTCTGCAATGCTGTAAGACAGTTTTTAATGTGTTAGAAGTTATATGCACAAAAACTTATGTTAGGACTTCAATGATCAAGATTGTCAGTTTACAGCTTTCTGAGTCCAGTAATGTTGAAATAGTGCCTCTGTTCAAATGAAGTGAAATCTAGCCCAAATCTGCTCAAAAGCTTGTCTCTCTAATAGAGAAAGCTGTTTCATTCAATATTCAGTGCAAATCTTGCCAAACTGAAAGATGCTTATGCCTTATGAAATACAATGTTTTCTACAATGCTGTAAGACAGTTTTTAATGTGTTAGAAGTTATATGCACAAAAACTTATGTTAGGACTTCAATGATCAAGATTGTCAGTTTACAGCTTTCTGAGTCCAGTAATGTTGAAATAGTGCCTCTGTTCAAATGAAGTGAAATCAAGCCCAAATCTGCTCAAAAGCTTTTCTCTCTATTAGAGAAAGCTGTTTCATTCAGTATTCAGTGCAAATCTTGCCAATCTGAAACATGCTTATGCCTTATGAAATACAATGTTTTCTGCAATGCTGTAAGACAGTTTTTAATGTGTTAGAAGTTATATGCACAAAAACTTATGTTAGGACTTCAATGTTCAAGATTGTCAGTTTACAGCTTTCTGAGTCCAGTAATGTTGAAATAGTGCCTCTGTTCAAATGAAGTGAAATCAAGCCCAAATCTGCTCAAAAGCTTTTCTCTCTATTAGAGAAACCTGTTTCATTCAATATTCAGTGCAAATCTTGCCAAACTGAAAGATGCTTATGCCTTATGAACAACAATGTTTTCTGCAATGCTGTAAGATTGTTTTTAATGTGTTAGAAGTTATATGCATAAAAACTTATGTTAGGACTTCAATGATCAAGATTGTCAGTTTACAGCTTTCTGAGTCCAGTAATGTTGAAATAGTGCATCTGTTCAAATGAAGTGAAATCAAGCCCAAATCTGCTCAAAAGCTTTTCTCTCTAGTAGAGAAAGCTGTTTCATTCAGTATTCAGTGCAAATCTTGCCAAACTGAAAGATGCTTATGCCTTATGAAATACAATGTTTTCTGCAATGCTGTAAGACAGTTTTTAATGTGTTAGAAGTTATATGCACAAAAACTTATGTTAGGACTTCAATGATCAAGATTGTCAGTTTACAGCTTTCTGAGTCCAGTAATGTTGAAATAGTGCCTCTGTTCAAATGAAGTGAAATCTAGCCCAAATCTGCTCAAAAGCTTGTCTCTCTAATAGAGAAAGCTGTTTCATTCAATATTCAGTGCAAATCTTGCCAAACTGAAAGATGCTTGTGCCTTATGAAATACAATGTTTTCTACAATGCTGTAAGACAGTTTTTAATGTGTTAGAAGTTATATGCACAAAAACTTATGTTAGGACTTCAATGATCAAGATTGTCAGTTTACAGCTTTCTGAGTCCAGTAATGTTGAAATAGTGCCTCTGTTCAAATGAAGTGAAATCAAGCCCAAATCTGCTCAAAAGCTTTTCTCTCTATTAGAGAAAGCTGTTTCATTCAGTATTCAGTGCAAATCTTGCCAATCTGAAACATGCTTATGCCTTATGAAATACAATGTTTTCTGCAATGCTGTAAGACAGTTTTTAATGTGTTAGAAGTTATATGCACAAAAACTTATGTTAGGACTTCAATGATCAAGATTGTCAGTTTACAGCTTTCTGAGTCCAGTAATGTTGAAATAGTGCCTCTGTTCAAATGAAGTGAAATCAAGCCCAAATCTGCTCAAAAGCTTTTCTCTCTATTAGAGAAAGCTGTTTCATTCAGTATTCAGTGCAAATCTTGCCAATCTGAAACATGCTTCTGCCTTATGAAATACAATGTTTTCTGCAATGCTGTAAGACAGTTTTTAATGTGTTAGAAGTTATATGCACAAAAACTTATGTTAGGACTTCAATGATCAAGATTGTCAGTTTACAGCTTTCTGAGTCCAGTAATGTTGAAATAGTGCCTCTGTTCAAATGAAGTGAAATCAAGCCCAAATCTGCTCAAAAGCTTTTCTCTCTATTAGAGAAACCTGTTTCATTCAATATTCAGTGCAAATCTTGCCAAACTGAAAGATGCTTATGCCTTATGAACAACAATGTTTTCTGCAATGCTGTAAGACAGTTTTTAATGTGTTAGAAGTTATATGCACAAAAACTTATGTTAGGACTTCAATGATCAATATTGTCAGTTTACAGCTTTCTGAGTCCAGTAATGTTGAAATAGTGCCTCTGTTCAAATGAAGTGAAATCAAGCCCAAATCTGCTCAAAAGCTTTTCTCTCTAATAGAGAAAGCTGTTTCATTCAGTATTCAGTGCAAATCTTGCCAAACTGAAAGATGCTTATGCCTTATGAAATACAATGTTTTCTGCAATGCTGTAAGACAGTTTTTAATGTGTTAGAAGTTATATGCACCAAAACTTATGTTAGGACTTCAATGATCAAGATTGTCAGTTTACAGCTTTCTGAGTCCAGTAATGTTGACATAGTGCCTCTGTTCAAATGAAGTGAAATCAAGCCCAAATCTGCTCAAAAGCTTGTCTCTCTAATAGAGAAAGCTGTTTCATTCAATATTCAGTGCAAATCTTGCCAAACTGAAAGATGCTTGTGCCTTATGAAATACAATGTTTTCTACAATGCTGAAAGACAGTTTTTAATGTGTTAGAAGTTATATGCACAAAAACTTATGTTAGGACTTAAATTATCAAGATTGTCAGTTTACAGTTTTCTGAGTCCAGTAATGTTGAAATAGTGCCTCTGTTCAAATGAAGTGAAATCAAGCCCAAATCTGCTCAAAAGCTTTTCTCTCTAGTAGAGAAAGCTATTTCATTCAGTATTCAGTGCAAATCTTGCCACACTGAAAGATGCTTATGCCTTATGAACAACGATGTTTTCTGCAATGCTGTAAAGACAGTTTTTAATGTGTTAGAAGTTATATGCACAAAAACTAATGTTAGGACTTCAATGATCAAGATTGTCAGTTTACAGCTTTCTGAGTCCAGAAATGTTGAAATAGTGTTTCTGTTCAAATGAAGTGAAATCAAGCCCAAATCTGCTCAAAAGCTTGTCTCTCTAATAGAGAAAGCTGTTTCATTCAGTATTCAGTGCAAATCTTGCCAAACTGATAGATGCTTATGCCATATGAAATACAATGTTTTCTGCAATGCTGTAAGACAGTTTTTAATGTGTTAGAAGTTATATGCACAAAAACTTATGTTAGGACTTCAATGATCAAGATTGTCAGTTTACAGCTTTCTGAGTCCAGTAATGCTGAAATAGTACTTCTGTTCAAATGAAGTGAAATCTAGCCCAAATCTGCTCAAAAGCTTGTCTCTCTAATAGAGAAAGCTGTTTCATTCAGTATTCAGTGCAAATCTTGCCAAACTGAAAGATGCTTATGCCATATGAAATACAATGTTTTCTGCAATGCTGTAAGACAGTTTTTAATGTGTTAGAAGTTATATGCACAAAAACTTATGTTAGGACTTCAATGATCAAGATTGTCAGTTTACAGCTTTCTGAGTCCAGTAATGCTGAAATAGTACTTCTGTTCAAATGAAGTGAAATCTAGCCCAAATCTGCTCAAAAGCTTGTCTATCTATTAGAGAAAGCTGTTTCATTCAGTATTCAGTGCAAATCTTGCCAAACTGATAGATGCTTATGCCATATGAAGTACAATGTTTTCTGCAATGCTGTAAGACAGTTTTTAATGTGTTAGAAGTTATATACACAAAAACTAATGTTAGGACTTCAATGATCAAGATTGTCAGTTTACAGCTTTCTGAGTCCAGTAATGCTGAAATAGTACTTCTGTTCAAATGAAGTGAAATCTAGCCCAAATCTGCTCAAAAGCTTGTCTCTCTATTAGAGAAAGCTGTTTCATTCAGTATTCAGTGCAAATCTTGCCAAACTGATAGATGCTTATGCCTTATGAAGTACAATGTTTTCTGCAATGCTGTAAAACAGTTTTTAATGTGTTAGAAGTTATATACACAAAAACTAATGTTAGGACTTCAATGATCAAGATTGTCAGTTTACAGCTTTCTGAGTCCAGTAATGCTGAAACAGTACTTCTGTTCAAATGAAGTGAAATCTAGCCCAAATCTGCTCAAAAGCTTGTCTCTCTAATAGAGAAAGCTGTTTCATTCAGTATTCAGTGCAAAACTTGCCAAACTGATAGATGCTTATGCCATATGAAATACAATGTTTTCTGCAATGCTGTAAGACAGTTTTTAATGTGTTAGAAGTTATATGCACAAAAACTTATGTTAGGACTTCAATGATCAAGATTGTCAGTTTACAGCTTTCTGAGTCCAGTAATGCTGAAATAGTACTTCTGTTCAAATGAAGTGAAATCTAGCCCAAATCTGCTCAAAAGCTTGTCTCTCTATTAGAGAAAGCTGTTTCATTCAGTATTCAGTGCAAATCTTGCCAAACTGATACATGCTTATGCCTTATGAAGTACAATGTTTTCTGCAATGCTGTAAAACAGTTTTTAATGTGTTAGAAGTTATATACACAAAAACTAATGTTAGGACTTCAATGATCAAGATTGTCAGTTTACAGCTTTCTGAGTCCAGTAATGCTGAAACAGTACTTTTGTTCAAATGAAGTGAAATCTAGCCCAAATCTGCTCAAAAGCTTGTCTCTCTATTAGAGGAAGCTGTTTCATTCAGTATTCAGTGCAAATCTTGCCAAACTGATAGATGCTTATGCCTTATGAAGTACAATGTTTTCTGCAATGCTGTAAAACAGTTTTTAATGTGTTAGAAGTTATATACACAAAAACTAATGTTAGGACTTCAATGATCAAGATTGTCAGTTTACAGCTTTCTGAGTCCAGTAATGTTGAAATAGTGCTTCTGTTCAAATGAAGTGAAATCAAGCCCAAATCTGCTCAAAAGCTTTTCTCTCTATTAGAGAAAGCTGTTTCATTCAGTATTCAGTGCAAATCTTGCCAATCTGAAACATGCTTATGCCTTATGAAATACAATGTTTTCTGCAATGCTGTAAGACAGTTTTTAATGTGTTAGAAGTTATATGCACAAAAACTTATGTTAGGACTTCAATGATCAAGATTGTCAGTTTACAGCTTTCTGAGTCCAGTAATGTTGAAATAGTGCCTCTGTTCAAATGAAGTGAAATCAAGCCCAAATCTGCTCAAAAGCTTTTCTCTCTATTAGAGAAACCTGTTTCATTCAATATTCAGTGCAAATCTTGCCAAACTGAAAGATGCTTATGCCTTATGAACAACAATGTTTTCTGCAATGCTGTAAGATTGTTTTTAATGTGTTAGAAGTTATATGCATAAAAACTTATGTTAGGACTTCAATGATCAAGATTGTCAGTTTACAGCTTTCTGAGTCCAGTAATGTTGAAATAGTGTTTCTGTTCAAATGAAGTGAAATCAAGCCCAAATCTGCTCAAAAGCTTTTCTCTCTATTAGAGAAAGCTGTTTCATTCAGTATTCAGTGCAAATCTTGCCAAACTGAAAGATGCTTATGCCTTATGAACAACAATGTTTTCTGCAATGCTGTAAGACAGTTTTTAATGTGTTAGAAGTTATATGCACAAAAACTTATGTTAGGACTTCAATGATCAATATTGTCAGTTTACAGCTTTCTGAGTCCAGTAATGTTGAAATAGTGCCTCTGTTCAAATGAAGTGAAATCAAGCCCAAATCTGCTCAAAAGCTTTTCTCTCTAATAGAGAAAGCTGTTTCATTCAGTATTCAGTGCAAATCTTGCCAAACTGAAAGATGCTTATGCCTTATGAAATACAATGTTTTCTGCAATGCTGTAAGACAGTTTTTAATGTGTTAGAAGTTATATGCACAAAAACTTATGTTAGGACTTCAATGATCAAGATTGTCAGTTTACAGCTTTCTGAGTCCAGTAATGTTGAAATAGTGCCTCTGTTCAAATGAAGTGAAATCAAGCCCAAATCTGCTCAAAAGCTTTTCTCTCTAGTAGAGAAAGCTATTTCATTCAGTATTCAGTGCAAATCTTGCCACACTGAAAGATGCTTATGCCTTATGAACAACAATGTTTTCTGCAATGCTGTAAGACAGTTTTTAATGTGTTAGAAGTTATATGCATAAAAACTTATGTTAGGACTTCAATTATCAAGATTGTCAGTTTACAGCTTTCTGAGTCCAGTAATGTTGAAATAGTGCATCTGTTCAAATGAAGTGAAATCAAGCCCAAATCTGCTCAAAAACTTTTCTCTCTATTAGAGAAAGCTGTTTCATTCAATATTCAGTGCAAATCTTGCCAAACTGAAAGATGCTTATGCCTTATGAACAACAATGTTTTCTGCAATGCTGTAAAGACAGTTTTTAATGTGTTAGAAGTTATATGCACAAAAACTTATGTTAGGACTTCAATTATCAAGATTGTCAGTTTACAGCTTTCTGAGTCCAGTAATGTTGAAATAGTGCATCTGTTCAAATGAAGTGAAATCAAGCCCAAATCTGCTCAAAAGTTTTACTCTCTAGTAGAGAAAGCTGTTTCATTCAGTATTCAGTGCAAATCTTGCCAAACTGAAAGATGCTTATGCCTTATGAAATACAATGTTTTCTGCAATGCTGTAAGACAGTTTTTAATGTGTTAGAAGTTATATGCACAAAAACTTATGTTAGGACTTCAATGATCAAGATTGTCAGTTTACAGCTTTCTGAGTCCAGTAATGTTGAAATAGTGCCTCTGTTCAAATGAAGTGAAATCTAGCCCAAATCTGCTCAAAAGCTTGTCTCTCTAATAGAGAAAGCTGTTTCATTCAATATTCAGTGCAAATCTTGCCAAACTGAAAGATGCTTGTGCCTTATGAAATACAATGTTTTCTACAATGCTGAAAGACAGTTTTTAATGTGTTAGAAGTTATATGCACAAAAACTTATGTTAGGACTTCAATGATCAAGATTGTCAGTTTACAGCTTTCTGAGTCCAGTAATGTTGACATAGTGCCTCTGTTCAAATGAAGTGAAATCAAGCCCAAATCTGCTCAAAAGCTTGTCTCTCTAATAGAGAAAGCTGTTTCATTCAATATTCAGTGCAAATCTTGCCAAACTGAAAGATGCTTGTGCCTTATGAAATACAATGTTTTCTACAATGCTGAAAGACAGTTTTTAATGTGTTAGAAGTTATATGCACAAAAACTTATGTTAGGACTTAAATGATCAAGATTGTCAGTTTACAGCTTTCTGAGTCCAGTAATGTTGAAATAGTGCCTCTGTTCAAATGAAGTGAAATCAAGCCCAAATCTGCTCAAAAGCTTTTCTCTCTAGTAGAGAAAGCTATTTCATTCAGTATTCAGTGCAAATCTTGCCAAACTGAAAGATGCTTATGCCTTATGAACAACAATGTTTTCTGCAATGCTGTAAGACAGTTTTTAATGTGTTAGAAGTTATATGCACAAAAACTTATGTTAGGACTTCAATGATCAAGATTGTCAGTTTACAGCTTTCTGAGTCCAGTAATGTTGAAATAGTGCCTCTGTTCAAATGAAGTGAAATCTAGCCCAAATCTGCTCAAAAGCTTGTCTCTCTATTAGAGGAAGCTGTTTCATTCAGTATTCAGTGCAAATCTTGCCAAACTGATAGATGCTTATGCCTTATGAAGTACAATGTTTTCTGCAATGCTGTAAAACAGTTTTTAATGTGTTAGAAGTTATATACACAAAAACTAATGTTAGGACTTCAATGATCAAGATTGTCAGTTTACAGCTTTCTGAGTCCAGTAATGCTGAAACAGTACTTCTGTTCAAATGAAGTGAAATCTAGCCCAAATCTGCTCAAAAGCTTGTCTCTCTATTAGAGGAAGCTGTTTCATTCAGTATTCAGTGCAAATCTTGCCAAACTGATAGATGCTTATGCCTTATGAAGTACAATGTTTTCTGCAATGCTGTAAAACAGTTTTTAATGTGTTAGAAGTTATATACACAAAAACTAATGTTAGGACTTCAATGATCAAGATTGTCAGTTTACAGCTTTCTGAGTCCAGTAATGCTGAAACAGTACTTTTGTTCAAATGAAGTGAAATCTAGCCCAAATCTGCTCAAAAGCTTGTCTCTCTATTAGAGGAAGCTGTTTCATTCAGTATTCAGTGCAAATCTTGCCAAACTGATAGATGCTTATGCCTTATGAAGTACAATGTTTTCTGCAATGCTGTAAAACAGTTTTTAATGTGTTAGAAGTTATATACACAAAAACTAATGTTAGGACTTCAATGATCAAGATTGTCAGTTTACAGCTTTCTGAGTCCAGTAATGCTGAAACAGTACTTCTGTTCAAATGAAGTGAAATCTAGCCCAAATCTGCTCAAAAGCTTGTCTCTCTATTAGAGGAAGCTGTTTCATTCAGTATTCAGTGCAAATCTTGCCAAACTGATAGATGCTTATGCCTTATGAAGTACAATGTTTTCTGCAATGCTGTAAAACAGTTTTTAATGTGTTAGAAGTTATATACACAAAAACTAATGTTAGGACTTCAATGATCAAGATTGTCAGTTTACAGCTTTCTGAGTCCAGTAATGTTGAAATAGTGCTTCTGTTCAAATGAAGTGAAATCAAGCCCAAATCTGCTCAAAAGCTTTTCTCTCTATTAGAGAAAGCTGTTTCATTCAGTATTCAGTGCAAATCTTGCCAATCTGAAACATGCTTATGCCTTATGAAATACAATGTTTTCTGCAATGCTGTAAGACAGTTTTTAATGTGTTAGAAGTTATATGCACAAAAACTTATGTTAGGACTTCAATGATCAAGATTGTCAGTTTACAGCTTTCTGAGTCCAGTAATGTTGAAATAGTGCCTCTGTTCAAATGAAGTGAAATCAAGCCCAAATCTGCTCAAAAGCTTTTCTCTCTATTAGAGAAACCTGTTTCATTCAATATTCAGTGCAAATCTTGCCAAACTGAAAGATGCTTATGCCTTATGAACAACAATGTTTTCTGCAATGCTGTAAGATTGTTTTTAATGTGTTAGAAGTTATATGCATAAAAACTTATGTTAGGACTTCAATGATCAAGATTGTCAGTTTACAGCTTTCTGAGTCCAGTAATGTTGAAATAGTGCCTCTGTTCAAATGAAGTGAAATCAAGCCCAAATCTGCTCAAAAGCTTTTCTCTCTATTAGAGAAAGCTGTTTCATTCAGTATTCAGTGCAAATCTTGCCAAACTGAAAGATGCTTATGCCTTATGAACAACAATGTTTTCTGCAATGCTGTAAGACAGTTTTTAATGTGTTAGAAGTTATATGCACAAAAACTTATGTTAGGACTTCAATGATCAATATTGTCAGTTTACAGCTTTCTGAGTCCAGTAATGTTGAAATAGTGCCTCTGTTCAAATGAAGTGAAATCAAGCCCAAATCTGCTCAAAAGCTTTTCTCTCTAATAGAGAAAGCTGTTTCATTCAGTATTCAGTGCAAATCTTGCCAAACTGAAAGATGCTTATGACTTATGAAATACAATGTTTTCTGCAATGCTGTAAGACAGTTTTTAATGTGTTAGAAGTTATATGCACAAAAACTTATGTTAGGACTTCAATGATCAAGATTGTCAGTTTACAGCTTTCTGAGTCCAGTAATGTTGAAATAGTGCCTCTGTTCAAATGAAGTGAAATCTAGCCCAAATCTGCTCAAAAGCTTGTCTCTCTATTAGAGGAAGCTGTTTCATTCAGTATTCAGTGCAAATCTTGCCAAACTGATAGATGCTTATGCCTTATGAAGTACAATGTTTTCTGCAATGCTGTAAAACAGTTTTTAATGTGTTAGAAGTTATATACACAAAAACTAATGTTAGGACTTCAATGATCAAGATTGTCAGTTTACAGCTTTCTGAGTCCAGTAATGCTGAAACAGTACTTTTGTTCAAATGAAGTGAAATCTAGCCCAAATCTGCTCAAAAGCTTGTCTCTCTATTAGAGGAAGCTGTTTCATTCAGTATTCAGTGCAAATCTTGCCAAACTGATAGATGCTTATGCCTTATGAAGTACAATGTTTTCTGCAATGCTGTAAAACAGTTTTTAATGTGTTAGAAGTTATATACACAAAAACTAATGTTAGGACTTCAATGATCAAGATTGTCAGTTTACAGCTTTCTGAGTCCAGTAATGCTGAAACAGTACTTCTGTTCAAATGAAGTGAAATCTAGCCCAAATCTGCTCAAAAGCTTGTCTCTCTATTAGAGGAAGCTGTTTCATTCAGTATTCAGTGCAAATCTTGCCAAACTGATAGATGCTTATGCCTTATGAAGTACAATGTTTTCTGCAATGCTGTAAAACAGTTTTTAATGTGTTAGAAGTTATATACACAAAAACTAATGTTAGGACTTCAATGATCAAGATTGTCAGTTTACAGCTTTCTGAGTCCAGTAATGTTGAAATAGTGCCTCTGTTCAAATGAAGTGAAATCAAGCCCAAATCTGCTCAAAAGCTTTTCTCTCTATTAGAGAAAGCTGTTTCATTCAGTATTCAGTGCAAATCTTGCCAAACTGAAAGATGCTTATGCCTTATGAACAACAATGTTTTCTGCAATGCTGTAAGACAGTTTTTAATGTGTTAGAAGTTATATGCACAAAAACTTATGTTAGGACTTCAATGATCAATATTGTCAGTTTACAGCTTTCTGAGTCCAGTAATGTTGAAATAGTGCCTCTGTTCAAATGAAGTGAAATCAAGCCCAAATCTGCTCAAAAGCTTTTCTCTCTAATAGAGAAAGCTGTTTCATTCAGTATTCAGTGCAAATCTTGCCAAACTGAAAGATGCTTATGCCTTATGAAATACAATGTTTTCTGCAATGCTGTAAGACAGTTTTTAATGTGTTAGAAGTTATATGCACAAAAACTTATGTTAGGACTTCAATGATCAAGATTGTCAGTTTACAGCTTTCTGAGTCCAGTAATGTTGAAATAGTGCCTCTGTTCAAATGAAGTGAAATCAAGCCCAAATCTGCTCAAAAGCTTTTCTCTCTAGTAGAGAAAGCTATTTCATTCAGTATTCAGTGCAAATCTTGCCACACTGAAAGATGCTTATGCCTTATGAACAACAATGTTTTCTGCAATGCTGTAAGACAGTTTTTAATGTGTTAGAAGTTATATGCATAAAAACTTATGTTAGGACTTCAATTATCAAGATTGTCAGTTTACAGCTTTCTGAGTCCAGTAATGTTGAAATAGTGCATCTGTTCAAATGAAGTGAAATCAAGCCCAAATCTGCTCAAAAACTTTTCTCTCTATTAGAGAAAGCTGTTTCATTCAATATTCAGTGCAAATCTTGCCAAACTGAAAGATGCTTATGCCTTATGAACAACAATGTTTTCTGCAATGCTGTAAAGACAGTTTTTAATGTGTTAGAAGTTATATGCACAAAAACTTATGTTAGGACTTCAATTATCAAGATTGTCAGTTTACAGCTTTCTGAGTCCAGTAATGTTGAAATAGTGCATCTGTTCAAATGAAGTGAAATCAAGCCCAAATCTGCTCAAAAGTTTTACTCTCTAGTAGAGAAAGCTGTTTCATTCAGTATTCAGTGCAAATCTTGCCAAACTGAAAGATGCTTATGCCTTATGAAATACAATGTTTTCTGCAATGCTGTAAGACAGTTTTTAATGTGTTAGAAGTTATATGCACAAAAACTTATGTTAGGACTTCAATGATCAAGATTGTCAGTTTACAGCTTTCTGAGTCCAGTAATGTTGAAATAGTGCCTCTGTTCAAATGAAGTGAAATCTAGCCCAAATCTGCTCAAAAGCTTGTCTCTCTAATAGAGAAAGCTGTTTCATTCAATATTCAGTGCAAATCTTGCCAAACTGAAAGATGCTTGTGCCTTATGAAATACAATGTTTTCTACAATGCTGTAAGACAGTTTTTAATGTGTTAGAAGTTATATGCACAAAAACTTATGTTAGGACTTCAATGATCAAGATTGTCAGTTTACAGCTTTCTGAGTCCAGTAATGTTGACATAGTGCCTCTGTTCAAATGAAGTGAAATCAAGCCCAAATCTGCTCAAAAGCTTGTCTCTCTAATAGAGAAAGCTGTTTCATTCAATATTCAGTGCAAATCTTGCCAAACTGAAAGATGCTTGTGCCTTATGAAATACAATGTTTTCTACAATGCTGAAAGACAGTTTTTAATGTGTTAGAAGTTATATGCACAAAAACTTATGTTAGGACTTAAATGATCAAGATTGTCAGTTTACAGCTTTCTGAGTCCAGTAATGTTGAAATAGTGCCTCTGTTCAAATGAAGTGAAATCAAGCCCAAATCTGCTCAAAAGCTTTTCTCTCTAGTAGAGAAAGCTATTTCATTCAGTATTCAGTGCAAATCTTGCCACACTGAAAGATGCTTATGCCTTATGAACAACAATGTTTTCTGCAATGCTGTAAGACAGTTTTTAATGTGTTAGAAGTTATATGCATAAAAACTTATGTTAGGACTTCAATGATCAAGATTGTCAGTTTACAGCTTTCTGAGTCCAGTAATGTTGAAATAGTGCCTCTGTTCAAATGAAGTGAAATCAAGCCCAAATCTGCTCAAAAGCTTTTCTCTCTATTAGAGAAAGCTGTTTCATTCAATATTCAGTGCAAATCTTGCCAAACTGAAAGATGCTTATGCCTTATGAACAACAATGTTTTCTGCAATGCTGTAAGACAGTTTTTAATGTGTTAGAAGTTATATGCACAAAAACTTATGTTAGGACTTCAATGATCAAGATTGTCAGTTTACAGCTTTCTGAGTCCAGTAATGTTGAAATAGTGCCTCTGTTCAAATGAAGTGAAATCTAGCCCAAATCTGCTCAAAAGCTTGTCTCTCTATTAGAGGAAGCTGTTTCATTCAGTATTCAGTGCAAATCTTGCCAAACTGATAGATGCTTATGCCTTATGAAGTACAATGTTTTCTGCAATGCTGTAAAACAGTTTTTAATGTGTTAGAAGTTATATACACAAAAACTAATGTTAGGACTTCAATGATCAAGATTGTCAGTTTACAGCTTTCTGAGTCCAGTAATGCTGAAACAGTACTTCTGTTCAAATGAAGTGAAATCTAGCCCAAATCTGCTCAAAAGCTTGTCTCTCTATTAGAGGAAGCTGTTTCATTCAGTATTCAGTGCAAATCTTGCCAAACTGATAGATGCTTATGCCTTATGAAGTACAATGTTTTCTGCAATGCTGTAAAACAGTTTTTAATGTGTTAGAAGTTATATACACAAAAACTAATGTTAGGACTTCAATGATCAAGATTGTCAGTTTACAGCTTTCTGAGTCCAGAAATGTTGAAATAGTGTTTCTGTTCAAATGAAGTGAAATCAAGCCCAAATCTGCTCAAAAGCTTGTCTCTCTATTAGAGAAAGCTGTTTCATTCAGTATTTAGTGCAAATCTTGCCAAACTGATAGATGCTTATGCCTTATGAAGTACAATGTTTTCTGCAATGCTGTAAAACAGTTTTTAATGTGTTAGAAGTTATATACACAAAAACTAATGTTAGGACTTCAATGATCAAGATTGTCAGTTTACAGCTTTCTGAGTCCAGTAATGTTGAAATAGTGCCTCTGTTCAAATGAAGTGAAATCAAGCCCAAATCTGCTCAAAAGCTTATCTCTCTATTAGAGAAACCTGTTTCATTCAATATTCAGTGCAAATCTTGCCAAACTGAAAGATGCTTATGCCTTATGAACAACAATGTTTTCTGCAATGCTGTAAGATTGTTTTTAATGTGTTAGAAGTTATATGCATAAAAACTTATGTTAGGACTTCAATGATCAAGATTGTCAGTTTACAGCTTTCTGAGTCCAGTAATGTTGAAATAGTGCCTCTGTTCAAATGAAGTGAAATCAAGCCCAAATCTGCTCAAAAGCTTTTCTCTCTATTAGAGAAAGCTGTTTCATTCAGTATTCAGTGCAAATCTTGCCAAACTGAAAGATGCTTATGCCTTATGAACAACAATGTTTTCTGCAATGCTGTAAAACAGTTTTTAATGTGTTAGAAGTTATATGCACAAAAACTTATGTTAGGACTTCAATGATCAATATTGTCAGTTTACAGCTTTCTGAGTCCAGTAATGTTGAAATAGTGCCTCTGTTCAAATGAAGTGAAATCAAGCCCAAATCTGCTCAAAAGCTTTTCTCTCTAGTAGAGAAAGCTATTTCATTCAGTATTCAGTGCAAATCTTGCCACACTGAAAGATGCTTATGCCTTATGACCAACAATGTTTTCTGCAATGCTGTAAGACAGTTTTTAATGTGTTAGAAGTTATATGCATAAAAACTTATGTTAGGACTTCAATGATCAAGATTGTCAGTTTACAGCTTTCTGAGTCCAGTAATGTTGAAATAGTGCATCTGTTCAAATGAAGTGAAATCAAGCCCAAATCTGCTCAAAAACTTTTCTCTCTATTAGAGAAAGCTGTTTCATTCAATATTCAGTGCAAATCTTGCCAAACTGAAAGATGCTTATGCCTTATGAACAACAATGTTTTCTGCAATGCTGTAAAGACAGTTTTTAATGTGTTAGAAGTTATATGCACAAAAACTTATGTTAGGACTTCAATTATCAAGATTGTCAGTTTACAGCTTTCTGAGTCCAGTAATGCTGAAATAGTGCATCTGTTCAAATGAAGTGAAATCAAGCCCAAATCTGCTCAAAAGTTTTACTCTCTAGTAGAGAAAGCTGTTTCATTCAGTATTCAGTGCAAATCTTGCCAAACTGAAAGATGCTTGTGCCTTATGAAATACAATGTTTTCTACAATGCTGTAAGACAGTTTTTAATGTGTTAGAAGTTATATGCACAAAAACTTATGTTAGGACTTCAATGATCAAGATTGTCAGTTTACAGCTTTCTGAGTCCAGTAATGTTGACATAGTGCCTCTGTTCAAATGAAGTGAAATTAAGCCCAAATCTGCTCAAAAGCTTGTCTCTCTAATAGAGAAAGCTGTTTCATTCAATATTCAGTGCAAATCTTGCCAAACTGAAAGATGCTTGTGCCTTATGAAATACAATGTTTTCTACAATGCTGAAAGACAGTTTTTAATGTGTTAGAAGTTATATGCACAAAAACTTATGTTAGGACTTCAATGATCAAGATTGTCAGTTTACAGCTTTCTGAGTCCAGTAATGTTGAAATAGTGCCTCTGTTCAAATGAAGTGAAATCAAGCCCAAATCTGCTCAAAAGCTTTTCTCTCTATTAGAGAAAGCTGTTTCATTCAGTATTCAGTGCAAATCTTGCCAAACTGAAAGATGCTTATGCCTTATGAACAACAATGTTTTCTGCAATGCTGTAAGACAGTTTTTAATGTGTTAGAAGTTATATGCACAAAAACTTATGTTAGGACTTCAATTATCAAGATTGTCAGTTTACAGCTTTCTGAGTCCAGTAATGTTGAAATAGTGCATCTGTTCAAATGAAGTGAAATCAAGCCCAAATCTGCTCAAAAGCTTTTCTCTCTAGTAGAGAAAGCTGTTTCATTCAGTATTCAGTGCAAATCTTGCCAAACTGAAAGATGCTTATGCCTTATGAAATATAATGTTTTCTGCAATGCTGTAAGACAGTTTTTAATGTGTTAGAAGTTATATGCACAAAAACTTATGTTAGGACTTCAATGATCAAGATTGTCAGTTTACAGCTTTCTGAGTCCAGTAATGTTGAAATAGTGCCTCTGTTCAAATGAAGTGAAATCTAGCCCAAATCTGCTCAAAAGCTTTTCTCTCTATTAGAGAAAGCTGTTTCATTCAATATTCAGTGCAAATCTTGCCAAACTGAAAGATGCTTGTGCCTTATGAAATACAATGTTTTCTACAATGCTGTAAGACAGTTTTTAATGTGTTAGAAGTTATATGCACAAAAACTTATGTTAGGACTTCAATGATCAAGATTGTCAGTTTACAGCTTTCTGAGTCCAGTAATGTTGAAATAGTGCCTCTGTTCAAATGAAGTGAAATCAAGCCCAAATCTGCTCAAAAGCTTTTCTCTCTATTAGAGAAAGCTGTTTCATTCAGTATTCAGTGCAAATCTTGCCAATCTGAAACATGCTTATGCCTTATGAAGTACAATGTTTTCTGCAATGCTGTAAAACAGTTTTTAATGTGTTAGAAGTTATATACACAAAAACTAATGTTAGGACTTCAATGATCAAGATTGTCAGTTTACAGCTTTCTGAGTCCAGTAATGTTGAAATAGTGTTTCTGTTCAAATGAAGTGAAATCAAGCCCAAATCTGCTCAAAAGCTTGTCTCTCTAATAGAGAAAGCTGTTTCATTCAGTATTCAGTGCAAATCTTGCCAAACTGATAGATGCTTATGCCATATGAAATACAATGTTTTCTGCAATGCTGTAAGACAGTTTTTAATGTGTTAGAAGTTATATACACAAAAACTAATGTTAGGACTTCAATGATCAAGATTGTCAGTTTACAGCTTTCTGAGTCCAGAAATGTTGAAATAGTGTTTCTGTTCAAATGAAGTGAAATCAAGCCCAAATCTGCTCAAAAGCTTGTCTCTCTAATAGAGAAAGCTGTTTCATTCAGTATTCAGTGCAAATCTTGCCAAACTGATAGATGCTTATGCCATATGAAATAAAATGTTTTCTGCAATGCTGTAAGACAGTTTTTAATGTGTTAGAAGTTATATGCACAAAAACTTATGTTAGGACTTCAATGATCAAGATTGTCAGTTTACAGCTTTCTGAGTCCAGTAATGCTGAAATAGTACTTCTGTTCAAATGAAGTGAAATCTAGCCCAAATCTGCTCAAAAGCTTGTCTCTCTATTAGAGAAAGCTGTTTCATTCAGTATTCAGTGCAAATCTTGCCAAACTGATAGATGCTTATGCCTTATGAAGTACAATGTTTTCTGCAATGCTGTAAAACAGTTTTTAATGTGTTAGAAGTTATATACACAAAAACTAATGTTAGGACTTCAATGATCAAGATTGTCAGTTTGCAGCTTTCTGAGTCCAGTAATGTTGAAATATTGTTTCTGTTCAAATGAAGTGAAATCAAGCCCAAATCTGCTCAAAAGCTTGTCTCTCTATTAGAGAAAGCTGTTTCATTCAGTATTCAGTGCAAATCTTGCCAAACTGATAGATGCTTATGCCTTATGAAATACAATGTTTTCTGCAATGCTGTAAGACAGTTTTTAATGTGTTAGAAGTTATATGCACAAAAACTTATGTTAGGACTTCAATGATCAAGATTGTCAGTTTACAGCTTTCTGAGTCCAGTAATGCTGAAATAGTACTTCTGTTCAAATGAAGTGAAATCTAGCCCAAATCTGCTCAAAAGCTTGTCTATCTATTAGAGAAAGCTGTTTCATTCAGTATTCAGTGCAAATCTTGCCAAACTGATAGATGCTTATGCCTTATGAAGTACAATGTTTTCTGCAATGCTGTAAGACAGTTTTTAATGTGTTAGAAGTTATATACACAAAAACTAATGTTAGGACTTCAATGATCAAGATTGTCAGTTTACAGCTTTCTGAGTCCAGTAATGCTGAAACAGTACTTCTGTTCAAATGAAGTGAAATCTAGCCCAAATCTGCTCAAAAGCTTGTCTCTCTATTAGAGAAAGCTGTTTCATTCAGTATTCAGTGCAAATCTTGCCAAACTGATAGATGCTTATGCCTTATGAAGTACAATGTTTTCTGCAATGCTGTAAAACAGTTTTTAATGTGTTAGAAGTTATATACACAAAAACTAATGTTAGGACTTCAATGATCAAGATTGTCAGTTTGCAGCTTTCTGAGTCCAGTAATGTTGAAATATTGTTTCTGTTCAAATGAAGTGAAATCAAGCCCAAATCTGCTCAAAAGCTTGTCTCTCTAATAGAGAAAGCTGTTTCATTCAGTATTCAGTGCAAATCTTGCCAAACTGATAGATGCTTATGCCATATTAAATACAATGTTTTCTGCAATGCTGTAAGACAGTTTTTAATGTGTTAGAAGTTATATGCACAAAAACTTATGTTAGGACTTCAATGATCAAGATTGTCAGTTTACAGCTTTCTGAGTCCAGTAATGCTGAAATAGTACTTCTGTTCAAATGAAGTGAAATCTAGCCCAAATCTGCTCAAAAGCTTGTCTCTCTAATAGAGAAAGCTGTTTCATTCAGTATTCAGTGCAAATCTTGCCAAACTGATAGATGCTTATGCCATATGAAATACAATGTTTTCTGCAATGCTGTAAGACAGTTTTTAATGTGTTAGAAGTTATATGCACAAAAACTTATGTTAGGACTTCAATGATCAAGATTGTCAGTTTACAGCTTTCTGAGTCCAGTAATGCTGAAATAGTACTTCTGTTCAAATGAAGTGAAATCTAGCCCAAATCTGCTCAAAAGCTTGTCTATCTATTAGAGAAAGCTGTTTCATTCAGTATTCAGTGCAAATCTTGCCAAACTGATAGATGCTTATGCCTTATGAAGTACAATGTTTTCTGCAATGCTGTAAGACAGTTTTTAATGTGTTAGAAGTTATATACACAAAAACTAATGTTAGGACTTCAATGATCAAGATTGTCAGTTTACAGCTTTCTGAGTCCAGTAATGCTGAAACAGTACTTCTGTTCAAATGAAGTGAAATCTAGCCCAAATCTGCTCAAAAGCTTGTCTCTCTATTAGAGGAAGCTGTTTCATTCAGTATTCAGTGCAAATCTTGCCAAACTGATAGATGCTTATGCCTTATGAAGTACAATGTTTTCTGCAATGCTGTAAAACAGTTTTTAATGTGTTAGAAGTTATATACACAAAAACTAATGTTAGGACTTCTATGATCAAGATTGTCAGTTTACAGCTTTCTGAGTCCAGAAATGTTGAAATAGTGTTTCTGTTCAAATGAAGTGAAATCAAGCCCAAATCTGCTCAAAAGCTTGTCTCTCTATTAGAGAAAGCTGTTTCATTCAGTATTCAGTGCAAATCTTGCCAAACTGATAGATGCTTATGCCTTATGAAGTACAATGTTTTCTGCAATGCTGTAAAACAGTTTTTAATGTGTTAGAAGTTATATACACAAAAACTAATGTTAGGACTTCAATGATCAAGATTGTCAGTTTACAGCTTTCTGAGTCCAGAAATGTTAAAATAGTGTTTCTGTTCAAATGAAGTGAAATCAAGCCCAAATCTGCTCAAAAGCTTGTCTCTCTAATAGAGAAAGCTGTTTCATTCAGTATTCAGTGCAAATCTTGCCAAACTGATAGATGCTTATGCCATATGAAATACAATGTTTTCTGCAATGCTGTAAGACAGATTTTAATGTGTTAGAAGTTATATGCACAAAAACTAATGTTAGGACTTCAATGATCAAGATTGTCAGTTTACAGCTTTCTGAGTCCAGTAATGCTGAAATAGTACTTCTGTTCAAATGAAGTGAAATCTAGCCCAAATCTGCTCAAAAGCTTGTCTCTCTAATAGAGAAAGCTGTTTCATTCCGTATTCAGTGCAAATCTTGCCAAACTGATAGATGCTTATGCCATATGAAATACAATGTTTTCTGCAATGCTGTAAGACAGTTTTTAATGTGTTAGAAGTTATATGCACAAAAACTTATGTTAGGACTTCAATGATCAAGATTGTCAGTTTACAGCTTTCTGAGTCCAGTAATGCTGAAACAGTACTTCTGTTCAAATGAAGTGAAATCTAGCCCAAATCTGCTCAAAAGCTTGTCTCTCTATTAGAGAAAGCTGTTTCATTCAGTATTCAGTGCAAATCTTGCCAAACTGATAGATGCTTATGCCTTATGAAGTACAATGTTTTCTGCAATGCTGTAAGACAGTTTTTAATGTGTTAGAAGTTATATGCACAAAAACTTATGTTAGGACTTCAATGATCAAGATTGTCAGTTTACAGCTTTCTGAGTCCAGTAATGCTGAAATAGTACTTCTGTTCAAATGAAGTGAAATCTAGCCCAAATCTGCTCAAAAGCTTGTCTCTCTATTAGAGAAAGCTGTTTCATTCAGTATTCAGTGCAAATCTTGCCAAACTGATAGATGCTTATGCCTTATGAAGTACAATGTTTTCTGCAATGCTGTAAAACAGTTTTTAATGTGTTAGAAGTTATATACACAAAAACTAATGTTAGGACTTCAATGATCAAGATTGTCAGTTTACAGCTTTCTGAGTCCAGAAATGTTGAAATAGTGTTTCTGTTCAAATGAAGTGAAATCAAGCCCAAATCTGCTCAAAAGCTTGTCTCTCTAATAGAGAAAGCTGTTTCATTCAGTATTCAGTGCAAATCTTGCCAAACTGATAGATGCTTATGCCATATGAAATACAATGTTTTCTGCAATGCTGTAAGACAGTTTTTAATGTGTTAGAAGTTATATGCACAAAAACTTATGTTAGGACTTCAATGATCAAGATTGTCAGTTTACAGCTTTCTGAGTCCAGTAATGCTGAAATAGTACTTCTGTTCAAATGAAGTGAAATCTAGCCCAAATCTGCTCAAAAGCTTGTCTCTCTAATAGAGAAAGCTGTTTCATTCAGTATTCAGTGCAAATCTTGCCAAACTGATAGATGCTTATGCCATATGAAATACAATGTTTTCTGCAATGCTGTAAGACAGTTTTTAATGTGTTAGAAGTTATATACAAAAAAACTAATGTTAGGACTTCAATGATCAAGATTGTCAGTTTACAGCTTTCTGAGTCCAGTAATGCTGAAACAGTACTTCTGTTCAAATGAAGTGAAATCTAGCCCAAATCTGCTCAAAAGCTTGTCTCTCTATTAGAGGAAGCTGTTTCATTCAGTATTCAGTGCAAATCTTGCCAAACTGATAGATGCTTATGCCTTATGAAGTACAATGTTTTCTGCAATGCTGTAAAACAGTTTTTAATGTGTTAGAAGTTATATACACAAAAACTAATGTTAGGACTTCAATGATCAAGATTGTCAGTTTACAGCTTTCTGAGTCCAGAAATGTTGAAATAGTGTTTCTGTTCAAATGAAGTGAAATCAAGCCCAAATCTGCTCAAAAGCTTGTCTCTCTATTAGAGAAAGCTGTTTCATTCAGTATTCAGTGCAAATCTTGCCAAACTGATAGATACTTATGCCTTATGAAGTACAATGTTTTCTGCAATGCTGTAAAACAGTTTTTAATGTGTTAGAAGTTATATACACAAAAACTAATGTTAGGACTTCAATGATCAAGATTGTCAGTTTACAGCTTTCTGAGTCCAGAAATGTTGAAATAGTGTTTCTGTTCAAATGAAGTGAAATCAAGCCCAAATCTGCTCAAAAGCTTGTCTCTCTAATAGAGAAAGCTGTTTCATTCAGTATTCAGTGCAAATCTTGCCAAACTGATAGATGCTTATGCCATATGAAATAAAATGTTTTCTGCAATGCTGTAAGACAGTTTTTAATGTGTTAGAAGTTATATGCACAAAAACTTATGTTAGGACTTCAATGATCAAGATTGTCAGTTTACAGCTTTCTGAGTCCAGTAATGCTGAAATAGTACTTCTGTTCAAATGAAGTGAAATCTAGCCCAAATCTGCTCAAAAGCTTGTCTCTCCAATAGAGAAAGCTGTTTCATTCAGTATTCAGTGCAAATCTTGCCAAACTGATAGATGCTTATGCCTTATGAAGTACAATGGTTTCTGCAATGCTGTAAGACAGTTTTTAATGTGTTAGAAGTTATATACACAAAAACTAATGTTAGGACTTCAATGATCAAGATTGTCAGTTTACAGCTTTCTGAGTCCAGTAATGCTGAAACAGTACTTCTGTTCAAATGAAGTGAAATCTAGCCCAAATCTGCTCAAAAGCTTGTCTCTCTATTAGAGAAAGCTGTTTCATTCAGTATTCAGTGCAAATCTTGCCAAACTGATAGATGCTTATGCCTTATGAAGTACAATGGTTTCTGCAATGCTGTAAGACAGTTTTTAATGTGTTAGAAGTTATATGCACAAAAACTTATGTTAGGACTTCAATGATCAAGATTGTCAGTTTACAGCTTTCTGAGTCCAGTAATGCTGAAACAGTACTTCTGTTCAAATGAAGTGAAATCTAGCCCAAATCTGCTCAAAAGCTTGTCTCTCTATTAGAGAAAGCTGTTTCATTCAGTATTCAGTGCAAATCTTGCCAAACTGATAGATGCTTATGCCTTATGAAGTACAATGTTTTCTGCAATGCTGTAAAACAGTTTTTAATGTGTTAGAAGTTATATACACAAAAACTAATGTTAGGACTTCAATGATCAAGATTGTCAGTTTACAGCTTTCTGAGTCCAGAAATGTTGAAATAGTGTTTCTGTTCAAATGAAGTGAAATCAAGCCCAAATCTGCTCAAAAGCTAGTCTCTCTAATAGAGAAAGCTGTTTCATTCAGTATTCAGTGCAAATCTTGCCATACTGATAGATGCTTATGCCATATGAAATACAATGTTTTCTGCAATGCTGTAAGACAGTTTTTAATGTGTTAGAAGTTATATGCACAAAAACTTATGTTAGGACTTCAATGATCAAGATTGTCAGTTTACAGCTTTCTGAGTCCAGTAATGCTGAAATAGTACTTCTGTTCAAATGAAGTGAAATCTAGCCCAAATCTGCTCAAAAGCTTGTCTATCTATTAGAGAAAGCTGTTTCATTCAGTATTCAGTGCAAATCTTGCCAAACTGATAGATGCTTATGCCTTATGAAGTACAATGTTTTCTGCAATGCTGTAAGACAGTTTTTAATGTGTTAGAAGTTATATACACAAAAACTAATGTTAGGACTTCAATGATCAAGATTGTCAGTTTACAGCTTTCTGAGTCCAGTAATGCTGAAACAGTACTTCTGTTCAAATGAAGTGAAATCTAGCCCAAATCTGCTCAAAAGCTTGTCTCTCTATTAGAGGAAGCTGTTTCATTCAGTATTCAGTGCAAATCTTGCCAAACTGATAGATGCTTATGCCTTATGAAGTACAATGTTTTCTGCAATGCTGTAAAACAGTTTTAAATGTGTTAGAAGTTATATACACAAAAACTAATGTTAGGACTTCTATGATCAAGATTGTCAGTTTACAGCTTTCTGAGTCCAGAAATGTTGAAATAGTGTTTCTGTTCAAATGAAGTGAAATCAAGCCCAAATCTGCTCAAAAGCTTGTCTCTCTATTAGAGAAAGCTGTTTCATTCAGTATTCAGTGCAAATCTTGCCAAACTGATAGATGCTTATGCCTTATGAAGTACAATGTTTTCTGCAATGCTGTAAAACAGTTTTTAATGTGTTAGAAGTTATATACACAAAAACTAATGTTAGGACTTCAATGATCAAGATTGTCAGTTTACAGCTTTCTGAGTCCAGAAATGTTAAAATAGTGTTTCTGTTCAAATGAAGTGAAATCAAGCCCAAATCTGCTCAAAAGCTTGTCTCTCTAATAGAGAAAGCTGTTTCATTCAGTATTCAGTGCAAATCTTGCCAAACTGATAGATGCTTATGCCATATGAAATACAATGTTTTCTGCAATGCTGTAAGACAGATTTTAATGTGTTAGAAGTTATATGCACAAAAACTAATGTTAGGACTTCAATGATCAAGATTGTCAGTTTACAGCTTTCTGAGTCCAGTAATGCTGAAATAGTACTTCTGTTCAAATGAAGTGAAATCTAGCCCAAATCTGCTCAAAAGCTTGTCTCTCTAATAGAGAAAGCTGTTTCATTCAGTATTCAGTGCAAATCTTGCCAAACTGATAGATGCTTATGCCATATGAAATACAATGTTTTCTGCAATGCTGTAAGACAGTTTTTAATGTGTTAGAAGTTATATGCACAAAAACTTATGTTAGGACTTCAATGATCAAGATTGTCAGTTTACAGCTTTCTGAGTCCAGTAATGCTGAAACAGTACTTCTGTTCAAATGAAGTGAAATCTAGCCCAAATCTGCTCAAAAGCTTGTCTCTCTATTAGAGAAAGCTGTTTCATTCAGTATTCAGTGCAAATCTTGCCAAACTGATAGATGCTTATGCCTTATGAAGTACAATGTTTTCTGCAATGCTGTAAAACAGTTTTTAATGTGTTAGAAGTTATATACACAAAAAATAATGTTAGGACTTCAATGATCAAGATTGTCAGTTTACAGCTTTCTGAGTCCAGAAATGTTGAAATAGTGTTTCTGTTCAAATGAAGTGAAATCAAGCCCAAATCTGCTCAAAAGCTTGTCTCTCTAATAGAGAAAGCTGTTTCATTCAGTATTCAGTGCAAATCTTGCCAAACTGATAGATGCTTATGCCATATGAAATACAATGTTTTCTGCAATGCTGTAAGACAGTTTTTAATGTGTTAGAAGTTATATGCACAAAAACTTATGTTAGGACTTCAATGATCAAGATTGTCAGTTTACAGCTTTCTGAGTCCAGTAATGCTGAAACAGTACTTCTGTTCAAATGAAGTGAAATCTAGCCCAAATCTGCTCAAAAGCTTGTCTCTCTATTAGAGAAAGCTGTTTCATTCAGTATTCAGTGCAAATCTTGCCAAACTGATAGATGCTTATGCCTTATGAAGTACAATGTTTTCTGCAATGCTGTAAAACAGTTTTTAATGTGTTAGAAGTTATATACACAAAAACTAATGTTAGGACTTCAATGATCAAGATTGTCAGTTTACAGCTTTCTGAGTCCAGAAATGTTGAAATAGTGTTTCTGTTCAAATGAAGTGAAATCAAGCCCAAATCTGCTCAAAAGCTTGTCTCTCTAATAGAGAAAGCTGTTTCATTCAGTATTCAGTGCAAATCTTGCCAAACTGATAGATGCTTATGCCATATGAAATACAATGTTTTCTGCAATGCTGTAAGACAGATTTTAATGTGTTAGAAGTTATATGCACAAAAACTAATGTTAGGACTTCAATGATCAAGATTGTCAGTTTACAGCTTTCTGAGTCCAGTAATGCTGAAATAGTACTTCTGTTCAAATGAAGTGAAATCTAGCCCAAATCTGCTCAAAAGCTTGTCTCTCTAATAGAGAAAGCTGTTTCATTCAGTATTCAGTGCAAATCTTGCCAAACTGATAGATGCTTATGCCATATGAAATACAATGTTTTCTGCAATGCTGTAAGACAGTTTTTAATGTGTTAGAAGTTATATGCACAAAAACTTATGTTAGGACTTCAATGATCAAGATTGTCAGTTTACAGCTTTCTGAGTCCAGTAATGCTGAAACAGTACTTCTGTTCAAATGAAGTGAAATCTAGCCCAAATCTGCTCAAAAGCTTGTCTCTCTATTAGAGAAAGCTGTTTCATTCAGTATTCAGTGCAAATCTTGCCAAACTGATAGATGCTTATGCCTTATGAAGTACAATGTTTTCTGCAATGCTGTAAAACAGTTTTTAATGTGTTAGAAGTTATATACACAAAAAATAATGTTAGGACTTCAATGATCAAGATTGTCAGTTTACAGCTTTCTGAGTCCAGAAATGTTGAAATAGTGTTTCTGTTCAAATGAAGTGAAATCAAGCCCAAATCTGCTCAAAAGCTTGTCTCTCTAATAGAGAAAGCTGTTTCATTCAGTATTCAGTGCAAATCTTGCCAAACTGATAGATGCTTATGCCATATGAAATACAATGTTTTCTGCAATGCTGTAAGACAGTTTTTAATGTGTTAGAAGTTATATGCACAAAAACTTATGTTAGGACTTCAATGATCAAGATTGTCAGTTTACAGCTTTCTGAGTCCAGTAATGCTGAAACAGTACTTCTGTTCAAATGAAGTGAAATCTAGCCCAAATCTGCTCAAAAGCTTGTCTCTCTATTAGAGAAAGCTGTTTCATTCAGTATTCAGTGCAAATCTTGCCAAACTGATAGATGCTTATGCCTTATGAAGTACAATGTTTTCTGCAATGCTGTAAAACAGTTTTTAATGTGTTAGAAGTTATATACACAAAAACTAATGTTAGGACTTCAATGATCAAGATTGTCAGTTTACAGCTTTCTGAGTCCAGAAATGTTGAAATAGTGTTTCTGTTCAAATGAAGTGAAATCAAGCCCAAATCTGCTCAAAAGCTTGTCTCTCTAATAGAGAAAGCTGTTTCATTCAGTATTTAGTGCAAATCTTGCCAAACTGATAGATGCTTATGCCATATGAAATACAATGTTTTCTGCAATGCTGTAAGACAGTTTTTAATGTGTTAGAAGTTATATGCACAAAAACTTATGTTAGGACTTCAATGATCAAGATTGTCAGTTTACAGCTTTCTGAGTCCAGTAATGCTGAAATAGTACTTCTGTTCAAATGAAGTGAAATCTAGCCCAAATCTGCTCAAAAGCTTGTCTCTCTAATAGAGAAAGCTGTTTCATTCAGTATTCAGTGCAAATCTTGCCAAACTGATAGATGCTTATGCCATATGAAATACAATGTTTTCTGCAATGCTGTAAGACAGTTTTTAATGTGTTAGAAGTTATATGCACAAAAACTTATGTTAGGACTTCAATGATCAAGATTGTCAGTTTACAGCTTTCTGAGTCCAGTAATGCTGAAACAGTACTTCTGTTCAAATGAAGTGAAATCTAGCCCAAATCTGCTCAAAAGCTTGTCTCTCTATTAGAGGAAGCTGTTTCATTCAGTATTCAGTGCAAATCTTGCCAAACTGATAGATGCTTATGCCTTATGAAGTACAATGTTTTCTGCAATGCTGTAAGACAGTTTTTAATGTGTTAGAAGTTATATACACAAAAACTAATGTTAGGACTTCAATGATCAAGATTGTCAGTTTACAGCTTTCTGAGTCCAGAAATGTTAAAATAGTGTTTCTGTTCAAATGAAGTGAAATCAAGCCCAAATCTGCTCAAAAGCTTGTCTCTCTAATAGAGAAAGCTGTTTCATTCAGTATTCAGTGCAAATCTTGCCAAACTGATAGATGCTTATGCCATATGAAATACAATGTTTTCTGCAATGCTGTAAGACAGTTTTTAATGTGTTAGAAGTTATATGCACAAAAACTTATGTTAGGACTTCAATGATCAAGATTGTCAGTTTACAGCTTTCTGAGTCCAGTAATGCTGAAACAGTACTTCTGTTCAAATGAAGTGAAATCTAGCCCAAATCTGCTCAAAAGCTTGTCTCTCTATTAGAGAAAGCTGTTTCATTCAGTATTCAGTGCAAATCTTGCCAAACTGATAGATGCTTATGCCTTATGAAGTACAATGTTTTCTGCAATGCTGTAAAACAGTTTTTAATGTGTTAGAAGTTATATACACAAAAACTAATGTTAGGACTTCAATGATCAAGATTGTCAGTTTACAGCTTTCTGAGTCCAGAAATGTTGAAATAGTGTTTCTGTTCAAATGAAGTGAAATCAAGCCCAAATCTGCTCAAAAGCTTGTCTCTCTAATAGAGAAAGCTGTTTCATTCAGTATTCAGTGCAAATCTTGCCAAACTGATAGATGCTTATGCCATATGAAATACAATGTTTTCTGCAATGCTGTAAGACAGTTTTTAATGTGTTAGAAGTTATATGCACAAAAACTTATGTTAGGACTTCAATGATCAAGATTGTCAGTTTACAGCTTTCTGAGTCCAGTAATGCTGAAATAGTACTTCTGTTCAAATGAAGTGAAATCTAGCCCAAATCTGCTCAAAAGCTTGTCTCTCTAATAGAGAAAGCTGTTTCATTCAGTATTCAGTGCAAATCTTGCCAAACTGATAGATGCTTATGCCATATGAAATACAATGTTTTCTGCAATGCTGTAAGACAGTTTTTAATGTGTTAGAAGTTATATGCACAAAAACTTATGTTAGGACTTCAATGATCAAGATTGTCAGTTTACAGCTTTCTGAGTCCAGTAATGCTGAAATAGTACTTCTGTTCAAATGAAGTGAAATCTAGCCCAAATCTGCTCAAAAGCTTGTCTATCTATTAGAGAAAGCTGTTTCATTCAGTATTCAGTGCAAATCTTGCCAAACTGATAGATGCTTATGCCTTATGAAGTACAATGTTTTCTGCAATGCTGTAAGACAGTTTTTAATGTGTTAGAAGTTATATACACAAAAACTAATGTTAGGACTTCAATGATCAAGATTGTCAGTTTACAGCTTTCTGAGTCCAGTAATGCTGAAATAGTACTTCTGTTCAAATGAAGTGAAATCTAGCCCAAATCTGCTCAAAAGCTTGTCTCTCTATTAGAGAAAGCTGTTTCATTCAGTATTCAGTGCAAATCTTGCCAAACTGATAGATGCTTATGCCTTATGAAGTACAATGTTTTCTGCAATGCTGTAAAACAGTTTTTAATGTGTTAGAAGTTATATACACAAAAACTAATGTTAGGACTTCAATGATCAAGATTGTCAGTTTACAGCTTTCTGAGTCCAGTAATGCTGAAACAGTACTTCTGTTCAAATGAAGTGAAATCTAGCCCAAATCTGCTCAAAAGCTTGTCTCTCTAATAGAGAAAGCTGTTTCATTCAGGATTCAGTGCAAAACTTGCCAAACTGATAGATGCTTATGCCATATGAAATACAATGTTTTCTGCAATGCTGTAAGACAGTTTTTAATGTGTTAGAAGTTATATGCACAAAAACTTATGTTAGGACTTCAATGATCAAGATTGTCAGTTTACAGCTTTCTGAGTCCAGTAATGCTGAAATAGTACTTCTGTTCAAATGAAGTGAAATCTAGCCCAAATCTGCTCAAAAGCGTGTCTCTCTATTAGAGAAAGCTGTTTCATTCAGTATTCAGTGCAAATCTTGCCAAACTGATAGATGCTTATGCCTTATGAAGTACAATGTTTTCTGCAATGCTGTAAGACAGTTTTTAATGTGTTAGAAGTTATATGCACAAAAACTAATGTTAGGACTTCAATGATCAAGATTGTCAGTTTACAGCTTTCTGAGTCCAGTAATGCTGAAATAGTACTTCTGTTCAAATGAAGTGAAATCTAGCCCAAATCTGCTCAAAAGCTTGTCTCTCTATTAGAGAAAGCTGTTTCATTCAGTATTCAGTGCAAATCTTGCCAAACTGATAGATGCTTATGCCTTATGAAGTACAATGTTTTCTGCAATGCTGTAAAACAGTTTTTAATTTGTTAGAAGTTATATACACAAAAACTAATGTTAGGACTTCAATGATCAAGATTGTCAGTTTACAGCTTTCTGAGTCCAGTAATGTTGAAATAGTGTTTCTGTTCAAATGAAGTGAAATCAAGCCCAAATCTGCTCAAAAGCTTGTCTCTCCAATAGAGAAAGCTGTTTCATTCAGTATTCAGTGCAAATCTTGCCAAACTGATAGATGCTTATGCCTTATGAAGTACAATGTTTTCTGCAATGCTGTAAGACAGTTTTTAATGTGTTAGAAGTTATATACACAAAAACTAATGTTAGGACTTCAATGATCAAGATTGTCAGTTTACAGCTTTCTGAGACCAGTAATGCTGAAATAGTACTTCAGTTCAAATGAAGTGAAATCTAGCCCAAATCTGCTCAAAAGCTTGTCTCTCTAATAGAGAAAGCTGTTTCATTCAGTATTCAGTGCAAATCTTGCCAAACTGATAGATGCTTATGCCATATGAAATACAATGTTTTCTGCAATGCTGTAAGACAGTTTTTAATGTGTTAGAAGTTATATGCACAAAAACTTATGTTAGGACTTCAATGATCAAGATTGTCAGTTTACAGCTTTCTGAGTCCAGAAATGTTGAAATAGTACTTCTGTTCAAATGAAGTGAAATCTAGCCCAAATCTGCTCAAAAGCTTGTCTCTCTATTAGAGAAAGCTGTTTCATTCAGTATTCAGTGCAAATCTTGCCAAACTGATAGATGCTTATGCCTTATGAAGTACAATGTTTTCTGCAATGCTGTAAAACAGTTTTTAATGTGTTAGAAGTTATATACACAAAAACTAATGTTAGGACTTCAATGATCAAGATTGTCAGTTTACAGCTTTCTGAGTCCAGTAATGCTGAAACAGTACTTCTGTTCAAATGAAGTGAAATCTAGCCCAAATCTGCTCAAAAGCTTGTCTCTCTATTAGAGAAAGCTGTTTCATTCAGTATTCAGTGCAAATCTTGCCAAACTGATAGATGCTTATGCCTTATGAAGTACAATGTTTTCTGCAATGCTGTAAAACAGTTTTTAATGTGTTAGAAGTTATATACACAAAAACTAATGTTAGGACTTCAATGATCAAGATTGTCAGTTTACAGCTTTCTGAGTCCAGAAATGTTGAAATAGTGTTTCTGTTCAAATGAAGTGAAATCAAGCCCAAATCTGCTCAAAAGCTTGTCTCTCTAATAGAGAAAGCTGTTTCATTCAGTATTCAGTGCAAATCTTGCCAAACTGATAGATGCTTATGCCATATGAAATACAATGTTTTCTGCAATGCTGTAAGACAGTTTTTAATGTGTTAGAAGTTATATGCACAAAAACTTATGTTAGGACTTCAATGATCAAGATTGTCAGTTTACAGCTTTCTGAGTCCAGTAATGCTGAAATAGTACTTCTGTTCAAATGAAGTGAAATCTAGCCCAAATCTGCTCAAAAGCTTGTCTCTCTAATAGAGAAAGCTGTTTCATTCAGTATTCAGTGCAAATCTTGCCAAACTGATAGATGCTTATGCCATATGAAATACAATGTTTTCTGCAATGCTGTAAGACAGTTTTTAATGTGTTAGAAGTTATATACAAAAAAACTAATGTTAGGACTTCAATGATCAAGATTGTCAGTTTACAGCTTTCTGAGTCCAGTAATGCTGAAACAGTACTTCTGTTCAAATGAAGTGAAATCTAGCCCAAATCTGCTCAAAAGCTTGTCTCTCTAATAGAGAAAGCTGTTTCATTCAGTATTCAATGCAAATCTTGCCAAACTGATAGATGCTTATGCCATATGAAATACAATGTTTTCTGCAATGCTGTAAGACAGTTTTTAATGTGTTAGAAGTTATATGCACAAAAACTTATGTTAGGACTTCAATGATCAAGATTGTCAGTTTACAGCTTTCTGAGTCCAGTAATGCTGAAACAGTACTTCTGTTCAAATGAAGTGAAATCTAGCCCAAATCTGCTCAAAAGCTTGTCTCTCTATTAGAGAAAGCTGTTTCATTCAGTATTCAGTGCAAATCTTGCCAAACTGATAGATGCTTATGCCTTATGAAGTACAATGTTTTCTGCAATGCTGTAAAACAGTTTTTAATGTGTTAGAAGTTATATACACAAAAACTAATGTTAGGACTTCAATGATCAAGATTGTCAGTTTACAGCTTTCTGAGTCCAGAAATGTTGAAATAGTGTTTCTGTTCAAATGAAGTGAAATCAAGCCCAAATCTGCTCAAAAGCTTGTCTCTCTAATAGAGAAAGCTGTTTCATTCAGTATTCAGTGCAAATCTTGCCAAACTGATAGATGCTTATGCCATATGAAATAAAATGTTTTCTGCAATGCTGTAAGACAGTTTTTAATGTGTTAGAAGTTATATGCACAAAAACTTATGTTAGGACTTCAATGATCAAGATTGTCAGTTTACAGCTTTCTGAGTCCAGTAATGCTGAAATAGTACTTCTGTTCAAATGAAGTGAAATCTAGCCCAAATCTGCTCAAAAGCTTGTCTCTCTAATAGAGAAAGCTGTTTCATTCAGTATTCAGTGCAAATCTTGCCAAACTGATAGATGCTTATGCCATATGAAATACAATGTTTTCTGCAATGCTGTAAGACAGTTTTTAATGTGTTAGAAGTTATATGCACAAAAACTTATGTTAGGACTTCAATGATCAAGATTGTCAGTTTACAGCTTTCTGAGTCCAGTAATGCTGAAATAGTACTTCTGTTCAAATGAAGTGAAATCTAGCCCAAATCTGCTCAAAAGCTTGTCTATCTATTAGAGAAAGCTGTTTCATTCAGTATTCAGTGCAAATCTTGCCAAACTGATAGATGCTTATGCCTTATGAAGTACAATGTTTTCTGCAATGCTGTAAGACAGTTTTTAATGTGTTAGAAGTTATATACACAAAAACTAATGTTAGGACTTCAATGATCAAGATTGTCAGTTTACAGCTTTCTGAGTCCAGTAATGCTGAAACAGTACTTCTGTTCAAATGAAGTGAAATCTAGCCCAAATCTGCTCAAAAGCTTGTCTCTCTATTAGAGGAAGCTGTTTCATTCAGTATTCAGTGCAAATCTTGCCAAACTGATAGATGCTTATGCCTTATGAAGTACAATGTTTTCTGCAATGCTGTAAAACAGTTTTTAATGTGTTAGAAGTTATATACACAAAAACTAATGTTAGGACTTCTATGATCAAGATTGTCAGTTTACAGCTTTCTGAGTCCAGAAATGTTGAAATAGTGTTTCTGTTCAAATGAAGTGAAATCAAGCCCAAATCTGCTCAAAAGCTTGTCTCTCTATTAGAGAAAGCTGTTTCATTCAGTATTCAGTGCAAATCTTGCCAAACTGATAGATGCTTATGCCTTATGAAGTACAATGTTTTCTGCAATGCTGTAAAACAGTTTTTAATGTGTTAGAAGTTATATACACAAAAACTAATGTTAGGACTTCAATGATCAAGATTGTCAGTTTACAGCTTTCTGAGTCCAGAAATGTTAAAATAGTGTTTCTGTTCAAATGAAGTGAAATCAAGCCCAAATCTGCTCAAAAGCTTGTCTCTCTAATAGAGAAAGCTGTTTCATTCAGTATTCAGTGCAAATCTTGCCAAACTGATAGATGCTTATGCCATATGAAATACAATGTTTTCTGCAATGCTGTAAGACAGATTTTAATGTGTTAGAAGTTATATGCACAAAAACTAATGTTAGGACTTCAATGATCAAGATTGTCAGTTTACAGCTTTCTGAGTCCAGTAATGCTGAAATAGTACTTCTGTTCAAATGAAGTGAAATCTAGCCCAAATCTGCTCAAAAGCTTGTCTCTCTAATAGAGAAAGCTGTTTCATTCAGTATTCAGTGCAAATCTTGCCAAACTGATAGATGCTTATGCCATATGAAATACAATGTTTTCTGCAATGCTGTAAGACAGTTTTTAATGTGTTAGAAGTTATATGCACAAAAACTTATGTTAGGACTTCAATGATCAAGATTGTCAGTTTACAGCTTTCTGAGTCCAGTAATGCTGAAACAGTACTTCTGTTCAAATGAAGTGAAATCTAGCCCAAATCTGCTCAAAAGCTTGTCTCTCTATTAGAGAAAGCTGTTTCATTCAGTATTCAGTGCAAATCTTGCCAAACTGATAGATGCTTATGCCTTATGAAGTACAATGTTTTCTGCAATGCTGTAAAACAGTTTTTAATGTGTTAGAAGTTATATACACAAAAACTAATGTTAGGACTTCAATGATCAAGATTGTCAGTTTACAGCTTTCTGAGTCCAGAAATGTTGAAATAGTGTTTCTGTTCAAATGAAGTGAAATCAAGCCCAAATCTGCTCAAAAGCTTGTCTCTCTAATAGAGAAAGCTGTTTCATTCAGTATTCAGTGCAAATCTTGCCAAACTGATAGATGCTTATGCCATATGAAATACAATGTTTTCTGCAATGCTGTAAGACAGTTTTTAATGTGTTAGAAGTTATATGCACAAAAACTTATGTTAGGACTTCAATGATCAAGATTGTCAGTTTACAGCTTTCTGAGTCCAGTAATGCTGAAACAGTACTTCTGTTCAAATGAAGTGAAATCTAGCCCAAATCTGCTCAAAAGCTTGTCTCTCTATTAGAGAAAGCTGTTTCATTCAGTATTCAGTGCAAATCTTGCCAAACTGATAGATGCTTATGCCTTATGAAGTACAATGTTTTCTGCAATGCTGTAAGACAGTTTTTAATGTGTTAGAAGTTATATACACAAAAACTAATGTTAGGACTTCAATGATCAAGATTGTCAGTTTACAGCTTTCTGAGTCCAGTAATGCTGAAACAGTACTTCTGTTCAAATGAAGTGAAATCTAGCCCAAATCTGCTCAAAAGCTTGTCTCTCTAATAGAGAAAGCTGTTTCATTCAGTATTCAGTGCAAATCTTGCCAAACTGATAGATGCTTATGCCATATGAAATACAATGTTTTCTGCAATGCTGTAAGACAGTTTTTAATGTGTTAGAAGTTATATACAAAAAAACTTATGTTAGGACTTCAATGATCAAGATTGTCAGTTTACAGCTTTCTGAGTCCAGTAATGCTGAAATAGTACTTCTGTTCAAATGAAGTGAAATCTAGCCCAAATCTGCTCAAAAGCTTGTCTCTCTATTAGAGAAAGCTGTTTCATTCAGTATTCAGTGCAAATCTTGCCAAACTGATAGATGCTTATGCCTTATGAAGTACAATGTTTTCTGCAATGCTGTAAAACAGTTTTTAATGTGTTAGAAGTTATATACACAAAAACTAATGTTAGGACTTCAATGATCAAGATTGTCAGTTTACAGCTTTCTGAGTCCAGTAATGCTGAAATAGTACTTCTGTTCAAATGAAGTGAAATCTAGCCCAAATCTGCTCAAAAGCTTGTCTATCTATTAGAGAAAGCTGTTTCATTCAGTATTCAGTGCAAATCTTGCCAAACTGATAGATGCTTATGCCTTATGAAGTACAATGTTTTCTGCAATGCTGTAAAACAGTTTTTAATGTGTTAGAAGTTATATACACAAAAACTAATGTTAGGACTTCAATGATCAAGATTGTCAGTTTGCAGCTTTCTGAGTCCAGTAATGTTGAAATAGTGTTTCTGTTCAAATGAAGTGAAATCAAGCCCAAATCTGCTCAAAAGCTTGTCTCTCCAATAGAGAAAGCTGTTTCATTCAGTATTCAGTGCAAATCTTGCCAAACTGATAGATGCTTATGCCATATGAAATACAATGTTTTCTGCAATGCTGTAAGACAGTTTTTAATGTGTTAGAAGTTATATGCACAAAAACTTATGTTAGGACTTCAATGATCAAGATTGTCAGTTTACAGCTTTCTGAGTCCAGTAATGCTGAAATAGTACTTCTGTTCAAATGAAGTGAAATCTAGCCCAAATCTGCTCAAAAGCTTGTCTCTCTAATAGAGAAAGCTGTTTCATTCAGTATTCAGTGCAAATCTTGCCAAACTGATAGATGCTTATGCCATATGAAATACAATGTTTTCTGCAATGCTGTAAGACAGTTTTTAATGTGTTAGAAGTTCTATGCACAAAAACTTATGTTAGGACTTCAATGATCAAGATTGTCAGTTTACAGCTTTCTGAGTCCAGTAATGCTGAAATAGTACTTCTGTTCAAATGAAGTGAAATCTAGCCCAAATCTGCTCAAAAGCTTGTCTATCTATTAGAGAAAGCTGTTTCATTCAGTATTCAGTGCAAATCTTGCCAAACTGATAGATGCTTATGCCTTATGAAGTACAATGTTTTCTGCAATGCTGTAAGACAGTTTTTAATGTGTTAGAAGTTATATACACAAAAACTAATGTTAGGACTTCAATGATCAAGATTGTCAGTTTACAGCTTTCTGAGTCCAGTAATGCTGAAACAGTACTTCTGTTCAAATGAAGTGAAATCTAGCCCAAATCTGCTCAAAAGCTTGTCTCTCTATTAGAGGAAGCTGTTTCATTCAGTATTCAGTGCAAATCTTGCCAAACTGATAGATGCTTATGCCTTATGAAGTACAATGTTTTCTGCAATGCTGTAAAACAGTTTTTAATGTGTTAGAAGTTATATACACAAAAACTAATGTTAGGACTTCTATGATCAAGATTGTCAGTTTACAGCTTTCTGAGTCCAGAAATGTTGAAATAGTGTTTCTGTTCAAATGAAGTGAAATCAAGCCCAAATCTGCTCAAAAGCTTGTCTCTCTATTAGAGAAAGCTGTTTCATTCAGTATTCAGTGCAAATCTTGCCAAACTGATAGATGCTTATGCCTTATGAAGTACAATGTTTTCTGCAATGCTGTAAGACAGATTTTAATGTGTTAGAAGTTATATGCACAAAAACTAATGTTAGGACTTCAATGATCAAGATTGTCAGTTTACAGCTTTCTGAGTCCAGTAATGCTGAAATAGTACTTCTGTTCAAATGAAGTGAAATCTAGCCCAAATCTGCTCAAAAGCTTGTCTCTCTAATAGAGAAAGCTGTTTCATTCAGTATTCAGTGCAAATCTTGCCAAACTGATAGATGCTTATGCCATATGAAATACAATGTTTTCTGCAATGCTGTAAGACAGTTTTTAATGTGTTAGAAGTTATATGCACAAAAACTTATGTTAGGACTTCAATGATCAAGATTGTCAGTTTACAGCTTTCTGAGTCCAGTAATGCTGAAACAGTACTTCTGTTCAAATGAAGTGAAATCTAGCCCAAATCTGCTCAAAAGCTTGTCTCTCTATTAGAGAAAGCTGTTTCATTCAGTATTCAGTGCAAATCTTGCCAAACTGATAGATGCTTATGCCTTATGAAGTACAATGTTTTCTGCAATGCTGTAAAACAGTTTTTAATGTGTTAGAAGTTATATACACAAAAACTAATGTTAGGACTTCAATGATCAAGATTGTCAGTTTACAGCTTTCTGAGTCCAGAAATGTTGAAATAGTGTTTCTGTTCAAATGAAGTGAAATCAAGCCCAAATCTGCTCAAAAGCTTGTCTCTCTAATAGAGAAAGCTGTTTCATTCAGTATTCAGTGCAAATCTTGCCAAACTGATAGATGCTTATGCCATATGAAATACAATGTTTTCTGCAATGCTGTAAGACAGTTTTTAATGTGTTAGAAGTTATATGCACAAAAACTTATGTTAGGACTTCAATGATCAAGATTGTCAGTTTACAGCTTTCTGAGTCCAGTAATGCTGAAACAGTACTTCTGTTCAAATGAAGTGAAATCTAGCCCAAATCTGCTCAAAAGCTTGTCTCTCTATTAGAGAAAGCTGTTTCATTCAGTATTCAGTGCAAATCTTGCCAAACTGATAGATGCTTATGCCTTATGAAGTACAATGTTTTCTGCAATGCTGTAAGACAGTTTTTAATGTGTTAGAAGTTATATACACAAAAACTAATGTTAGGACTTCAATGATCAAGATTGTCAGTTTACAGCTTTCTGAGTCCAGAAATGTTGAAATAGTGTTTCTGTTCAAATGAAGTGAAATCAAGCCCAAATCTGCTCAAAAGCTTGTCTCTCTATTAGAGAAAGCTGTTTCATTCAGTATTCAGTGCAAATCTTGCCAAACTGATAGATGCTTATGCCTTATGAAGTACAATGTTTTCTGCAATGCTGTAAAACAGTTTTTAATGTGTTAGAAGTTATATACACAAAAACTAATGTTAGGACTTCAATGATCAAGATTGTCAGTTTACAGCTTTCTGAGTCCAGAAATGTTAAAATAGTGTTTCTGTTCAAATGAAGTGAAATCAAGCCCAAATCTGCTCAAAAGCTTGTCTCTCTAATAGAGAAAGCTGTTTCATTCAGTATTCAGTGCAAATCTTGCCAAACTGATAGATGCTTATGCCATATGAAATACAATGTTTTCTGCAATGCTGTAAGACAGATTTTAATGTGTTAGAAGTTATATGCACAAAAACTAATGTTAGGACTTCAATGATCAAGATTGTCAGTTTACAGCTTTCTGAGTCCAGTAATGCTGAAATAGTACTTCTGTTCAAATGAAGTGAAATCTAGCCCAAATCTGCTCAAAAGCTTGTCTCTCTAATAGAGAAAGCTGTTTCATTCAGTATTCAGTGCAAATCTTGCCAAACTGATAGATGCTTATGCCATATGAAATACAATGTTTTCTGCAATGCTGTAAGACAGTTTTTAATGTGTTAGAAGTTATATGCACAAAAACTTATGTTAGGACTTCAATGATCAAGATTGTCAGTTTACAGCTTTCTGAGTCCAGTAATGCTGAAATAGTACTTCTGTTCAAATGAAGTGAAATCTAGCCCAAATCTGCTCAAAAGCTTGTCTCTCTATTAGAGAAAGCTGTTTCATTCAGTATTCAGTGCAAATCTTGCCAAACTGATAGATGCTTATGCCTTATGAAGTACAATGTTTTCTGCAATGCTGTAAAACAGTTTTTAATGTGTTAGAAGTTATATACACAAAAACTAATGTTAGGACTTCAATGATCAAGATTGTCAGTTTACAGCTTTCTGAGTCCAGTAATGCTGAAACAGTACTTCTGTTCAAATGAAGTGAAATCTAGCCCAAATCTGCTCAAAAGCTTGTCTCTCTAATAGAGAAAGCTGTTTCATTCAGGATTCAGTGCAAAACTTGCCAAACTGATAGATGCTTATGCCATATGAAATACAATGTTTTCTGCAATGCTGTAAGACAGTTTTTAATGTGTTAGAAGTTATATGCACAAAAACTTATGTTAGGACTTCAATGATCAAGATTGTCAGTTTACAGCTTTCTGAGTCCAGTAATGCTGAAATAGTACTTCTGTTCAAATGAAGTGAAATCTAGCCCAAATCTGCTCAAAAGCTTGTCTCTCTATTAGAGAAAGCTGTTTCATTCAGTATTCAGTGCAAATCTTGCCAAACTGATAGATGCTTATGCCTTATGAAGTACAATGTTTTCTGCAATGCTGTAAAACAGTTTTTAATGTGTTAGAAGTTATATACACAAAAACTAATGTTAGGACTTCAATGATCAAGATTGTCAGTTTACAGCTTTCTGAGTCCAGTAATGCTGAAACAGTACTTCTGTTCAAATGAAGTGAAATCTAGCCCAAATCTGCTCAAAAGCTTGTCTCTCTATTAGAGGAAGCTGTTTCATTCAGTATTCAGTGCAAATCTTGCCAAACTGATAGATGCTTATGCCTTATGAAGTACAATGTTTTCTGCAATGCTGTAAAACAGTTTTTAATGTGTTAGAAGTTATATACACAAAAACTAATGTTAGGACTTCAATGATCAAGATTGTCAGTTTACAGCTTTCTGAGTCCAGAAATGTTGAAATACTGTTTCTGTTCAAATGAAGTGAAATCAAGCCCAAATCTGCTCAAAAGCTTGTCTCTCTATTAGAGAAAGCTGTTTCATTCAGTATTCAGTGCAAATCTTGCCAAACTGATAGATGCTTATGCCTTATGAAGTACAATGTTTTCTGCAATGCTGTAAAACAGTTTTTAATGTGTTAGAAGTTATATACACAAAAACTAATGTTAGGACTTCAATGATCAAGATTGTCAGTTTACAGCTTTCTGAGTCCAGTAATGCTGAAACAGTACTTCTGTTCAAATGAAGTGAAATCAAGCCCAAATCTGCTCAAAAGCTTGTCTCTCTAATAGAGAAAGCTGTTTCATTCAGTATTCAGTGCAAATCTTGCCAAACTGATAGATGCTTATGCCATATGAAATACAATGTTTTCTGCAATGCTGTAAGACAGTTTTTAATGTGTTAGAAGTTATATGCACAAAAACTTATGTTAGGACTTCAATGATCAAGATTGTCAGTTTACAGCTTTCTGAGTCCAGTAATGCTGAAATAGTACTTCTGTTCAAATGAAGTGAAATCTAGCCCAAATCTGCTCAAAAGCGTGTCTCTCTATTAGAGAAAGCTGTTTCATTCAGTATTCAGTGCAAATCTTGCCAAACTGATAGATGCTTATGCCTTATGAAGTACAATGTTTTCTGCAATGCTGTAAGACAGTTTTTAATGTGTTAGAAGTTATATGCACAAAAACTAATGTTAGGACTTCAATGATCAAGATTGTCAGTTTACAGCTTTCTGAGTCCAGTAATGCTGAAATAGTACTTCTGTTCAAATGAAGTGAAATCTAGCCCAAATCTGCTCAAAAGCTTGTCTCTCTATTAGAGAAAGCTGTTTCATTCAGTATTCAGTGCAAATCTTGCCAAACTGATAGATGCTTATGCCTTATGAAGTACAATGTTTTCTGCAATGCTGTAAAACAGTTTTTAATGTGTTAGAAGTTATATACACAAAAACTAATGTTAGGACTTCAATGATCAAGATTGTCAGTTTACAGCTTTCTGAGTCCAGTAATGTTGAAATAGTGTTTCTGTTCAAATGAAGTGAAATCAAGCCCAAATCTGCTCAAAAGCTTGTCTCTCCAATAGAGAAAGCTGTTTCATTCAGTATTCAGTGCAAATCTTGCCAAACTGATAGATGCTTATGCCTTATGAAGTACAATGTTTTCTGCAATGCTGTAAGACAGTTTTTAATGTGTTAGAAGTTATATACACAAAAACTAATGTTAGGACTTCAATGATCAAGATTGTCAGTTTACAGCTTTCTGAGTCCAGTAATGCTGAAACAGTACTTCTGTTCAAATGAAGTGAAATCTAGCCCAAATCTGCTCAAAAGCTTGTCTCTCTATTAGAGAAAGCTGTTTCATTCAGTATTCAGTGCAAATCTTGCCAAACTGATAGATGCTTATGCCTTATGAAGTACAATGTTTTCTGCAATGCTGTAAAACAGTTTTTAATGTGTTAGAAGTTATATACACAAAAACTAATGTTAGGACTTCAATGATCAAGATTGTCAGTTTACAGCTTTCTGAGTCCAGAAATGTTGAAATAGTGTTTCTGTTCAAATGAAGTGAAATCAAGCCCAAATCTGCTCAAAAGCTTGTCTCTCTAATAGAGAAAGCTGTTTCATTCAGTATTCAGTGCAAATCTTGCCAAACTGATAGATGCTTATGCCATATGAAATACAATGTTTTCTGCAATGCTGTAAGACAGTTTTTAATGTGTTAGAAGTTATATACAAAAAAACTAATGTTAGGACTTCAATGATCAAGATTGTCAGTTTACAGCTTTCTGAGTCCAGTAATGCTGAAACAGTACTTCTGTTCAAATGAAGTGAAATCTAGCCCAAATCTGCTCAAAAGCTTGTCTCTCTATTAGAGGAAGCTGTTTCATTCAGTATTCAGTGCAAATCTTGCCAAACTGATAGATGCTTATGCCTTATGAAGTACAATGTTTTCTGCAATGCTGTAAAACAGTTTTTAATGTGTTAGAAGTTATATACAAAAAA